>NC_083281.1:58333898-58609260 GCF_963506605.1 Zootoca vivipara
TCTAGCAGGTCTCCCTCCTCTTGTAACCTTCATCTCAAGGTTTTCTTGGGAAAGGTGGAACAGCATTTTCCTCCCTTCTCTATTTTAAACAGGAGTGCCCAAAGGTCACACCAGAGGTTGTGTGCAATCTCTCCCTCATTCCTCTGCTCCATTTTCAGAAGCAGCCTTATAATATTAAATGAGGTGGGGACAAGGGATACCACCACCACTCCTTGCAAACAGAGAGTTATGTTCCATGTGCATTTCTCCCATAAGCTTTGAAAGTTGTTTGCCAGGCAGTATGGGGAGAAATGCACATGGAACATAGCTTTCTGTTAGCTGCACAATCCTGTGGATCCTGGCCAGAGCAATAAAAGTTTCAGTTCTTTAAGAACCCAACTCAAGGGAGCTATAAGTCACTCCCTGGCTAGCAATGCAAAGCACAGACCACACTGAATGGCGTTAAAGCACCTGGACAGCAGCTGACGGTTGAATCAACAAGTGACCTTTGGCTTCCAGGTGCTGGGGGAAGAAATCTAAGCCATGGGAAGTTTGCACAAGAAACCCTGAATCCTACCCCTGCTGGGGTTAATGGGCGTTAGAGTACACTATATGGAGGGCCACAACAAGTTGACAACCCCTGCTTTAAAGTAGCAATCATCCAACAGGCTGACAAGCAGCTCAGGATATCTTCATTACACAGGGCCTACCTCTTGCCTTCCTCCTGACATTCGGTGGTGATCCGTCTGGTTGCACTTTGTTGAAAACTCATCCTTTTTCACAATCTGTACATATTAAACAGCAGTATTAAGCATTACAGGGCATAAATCCTCAATGAAAACAGACCTACAAATAGGCTAAAAATTACCCTTGCATAGAAGACCTTAATTTTTTTTGCTCACCTGAATATGCCCACTGTGGGGTCCCTTGTGGCCATACATGCACTCCACTGTGGCACTCTTTCTTTCCATTAAGTGGATCCTGAAGAGCGGCTTGACTCTCATTGGATCATCCACATGAGGGTCATGTGGGGGCAAGTACATCCAGCCAATAATGAACAAGCCATCTACCTGTCACAGACAAAGTAAAGAGAGTCAAAACCTGCTTTCTTTTCAGTCACTGTAGCACCTTGAACAAACCCCTGCTCTATGCAACATGGCAGAGCCTCTACTCACCACTACGTTCAACAGCCCCCCATACGGTCCGATGTCTGGCTGCCAGAGTCCCAAGATGTGCCGGTATCTGTGGAGCACTGGAGAATTGAAGAAAAAGCAAGAGATAATCAAATGGCACACAGAAAGCTAAAGGGAGGGGAAATACTGAAGCAAAGGGAGAGTTTCATTGGTGTCAAAGAGCTCCCTGTACAGGAGGGCTGTGTGTACTTGGCAATAAATCCAGACACCAAGATTCTATGCCCTGTGTGTATCATGCAAATTAAAGAACCCCTTGCACCTATTCTACTCATTTCGTACAATTTATTCTACTTCTGCAAATCACAGGGAAGAGGAAGGACTGCAGGACAGTCAAGACCTCCCTTCAACTGTAATGGGAATCTCAGAGATAACAAAGGTGTATCTCTCAATTTAAAATCAAAACTGAGAAGCAGCTTAGGGAACAAACTGGATCAGAGCAGCGGAGTGTAGCGGTAGGGAAGAGCCTATCTTAAAGCCCATCCCCCTGGTTAACCCTTCCCTCTGCTAATAATTTTGCTGGGTGTGTAAGAGACAAATACACAATTTTCTCTTCAGTATGGCAAATATCAGTTGGGGGGGAGGGGTGTTTGATCAGGGAACAGCCCCTCCCACTGTGCTCCTGCCTTTACCTATCTGAGCCCCTTCCCCTACCACTACTTTTAAGTCATCCAAAGATATGATCCTGGATTTCCCAACTTCACACTTTTCTTTTTTAGCCCCTCCTTTGGCTTCTTCAGCTCTGGCAATGGGAGAGAGAACCTGGGGGTGCCCTTCCTGCTTTTCCCTCTCTTTGCCTCAGATTCACAGCTTGTAGCACTGCCCTCTTCAGTGGTGCCGACTGCTGCTCTTCCGCTCTCAGCCATGTCTCAGAGGGCAAGGAGAAGGGTGTTGGGCACTTGATCCTTGCCCAAATCATCTCTCACCTCCCTGTCCTGCAAGCTGGGGGAGGCTCCACACAGAGCCAACATTGAGAAGAGGAAATGGGCTCCCTCCCTTAGGGTTCAAAAGGGCCTTCAAACTATGCTTTCACCAAGGGAGAAATCTCACTAAAGTAAAAGTAAAAAAGGTAGAGAAGGCTCTTTCACCACCACTGCAGTCATCAGAAACATATTCTGCATTAAAGAGGCCAGGGTGTTAACAAGCAGTGCCTTGGTCAAAAAAAGGGGACATTTAATGCCATCATGCTCTTTGCAAAGGAGGCCTCTACGAAGGAAAAGGCTTTCACCAAAGGGATGTTTATGAGCTGCTTTCTAAGAAAACTGACAATCCTCACAGAGAGGGTTTGCTCAAGACAATATGTTAAGTCACGCAAACATACCACTTTTGAGACATTTCACTGAAACTCTCCCACTCACAGCAGAATGGAGTTAAAAAGGAAGGGGTTATCTGGGGCTATTATGCAGCTGAACACAGGACAGAACACAGTTGTAGCTGTGGAAATCAGAAGCATAATTTCAAAATAAAAATATTAAAGTGAATGAGACAATGCATTATTTTGATGAGCACTGTTTCAATAGGTCAGCAATCATCTGGGCAAGGCACTTCTTTCTGTTTTTATTTGGGATTCCCAAGCTGGAAGAAGCCGCTGTCAAATACTAAAAGCTTTACTTCTAGCATCTGGAATGCTCATTAGTCAAACAGAGGCAGGCCCCAACTGCTGTAAAGCATCCACTTTGCATGCAAAAGATACTAGGTTCATCTCCAGGTAGAGCGGGGAAACCCTGAAGAACCACTGCCAATTGGTGTAGACTGTAATAGGTGAGACTAATGATCTGATTTGGTATAAGGCAACTTCCTATATTTCTGAATGGTGACTAGCCTCACTTTCTAATTCCTTGCAGGAAGTGCAACTGAAGAGTCACTGGACTGTAAGTCTACTCAGAGAAGACCCACTGAAACTAATGAACCTAAGTTAGTCATGTCTATTAACTTCAACTGGTCTATTCTCGGCAGAGTTACTACTGGATGCCACCCACTGAGTCAGCATAGTTCATATCCCCATACGGCTGGGATTAGGGGGAACTAAGCAAGACTGAGCCTTAGCATTTTTAAAGAAATCAAAAACTACCCATGTAAGTCAGCCACTAAGCCAGAGGAACACCAAAAAGAGTCTCCTGTAGCACACCCAAGCTCATCCGTCCCATTGCTTCTCAAGGCCCTCACAGGACAAGGTTGCCACAGGTTCCCAGTAAAGCCTACCTGCTTTATATCCCAGTTCAGAGGCTATCCTCAAGCCAAAAGCAGGCTCACCTCAGAAAACAGCATTCCAAATACAGTGGTACCTCTACTTACAAATAACTCTACTTACGAATTTTTCTACTTACAAATGGAGCTCCGTCCGCCATCTTGGATGCGGTTTAGATAGGATTTTTTCTACTTACGAATTTTTAGATAGGGTTGCTTCGACTTACGAATTTTTTCTCCCAATGCATTCCTATGGGATTCGACTTGCAATTTTTTTCGACTTACAAATGTGTGTTCGGAACGCATTAAATTCATAAGTAGAGGTACCACTGTATGTTCCTGTCATGCACACAGCAGTTTAGCTTATGTCATAATGTAAAAAGCCCACTGTGCCATTGGAATAGCTCCCATTCATAGAAACATAGGAAGTTGCCTTATACCAGGTCAAACTGTTTTCCCATCTAGTTCATTGTTGTCCACTCTGACTGGCAGCTGCGTCTGGCAGAGGTCTTGCCCTCATATGCTTTCCTAATCTTTTTTTTTTTACTGATATGGCAGGATTTGAACCTGGTCCCTTTGGCATGCAAAGGTGGTACCTTGACACAAAACTTTAGCTCAGCCAATGTCAGGAATCTGCTTCACACAGACCTAACAACCCAAGTTTCAGATATACTTTTGCAATTATACCTATAGAGCCTTAAACAGCTCAGGACCGCAGTACCTCAAGGACCACCTATATCCATAAGAACCTACCTGGACTCTGAAATCATCTTCTGAGGCCCTCATTTGGGTGCCTCCTCCACGAGAGGTCCAGAAGGTGGCACCACGAGAATGGGCCTTTTCTGCAGTTGCTTCTCATTTATGGAATGCTCTCCCCAGAAAGGTTTGTCTGGTGTCTTCATTATACACCTTTAGGCACCAGCCAAAAACATTCCTCTTTAACCAGGCTTTTAGCTAACATACAATGCCCTTTTAAAATGTGTTGCGGAGTGGGGGTGTTATTGGGCTGTTTTTGTTCTTATTATATATTTTGTGTTTGTAAATTGTGATTTTAAGTTGTAACTGCCCTGAGACCTACGAGTATAGGGCGGCATACAAATTTAATAAATAAGGCAAGGTAAGGGATGCAGGTGGTGGTGTGGTCTAAACCACAGAACCTAGCGCTAGCCAATCAGATGGTCGGCGGTTCGAATCCCCATGATGGGCTGAGCTCCCGTTGCTCGGCCCCTGCTCCTGCCAACGTAGCAGTTCGAAAGCACATCAAAGTGCAAGTAGATGAATAGGTACCGCTCCGGTGGGAAGGTAAACAGCATTTCCGTGTGCTGCTCTGGTTCGCCAGAAGCGGCTTAGTCATGCTGGCCACATGATCCGGAAGCTGTACACCGGCTCCCTCAGCCAGTAAAGCAAGATGAGTGCCGCAACCCCAGAGTCGACCGCGACTGGACCTAATGGTCAGGGGTCCCTTTACCTTTACCTTTAAGGCAAGGCAAGGCAAAATAAAAATAAAATAAATGTGGTCAGGGGGATAAATGGCAGAATAAAGGGTTAGGACCTTGTGTACTTCTAAATGGGACCTTGTACAAGAGCACATCTGTCCCTCTGCATTTCAATCTTATTGGCAGTGTTTATTTCTTTAAGAGGCAACAATTCCAGAGACGCAGCCTTTTCCAACATTGCATTTCTACTCTGGGGGCAGCTGTGTATGTTAAATAGTTGTCCAGCTTGCAACTCTTCGTTACCCAAAGCAAAACCACAGACAATTCTTCCTGGGGGTTAATTGGCATTTTGAGGCAACCCATGACCTAGAAGCATGTGAGCATCATATGGATGGAGCAGTGTGAAGCATCTGAATAGAATGTGGATTTCTGAGCAGCTACCCAACACGGAAGGAGCTGTTTTCATAAAATAAAGTTTCTATTTCAGTGTCTAAAATCTCCAGACTGTTTAGACTGTGCTTCTTTCCTTTCACTATTATTTTACAGAGCTGAATATGTAATAAGCAGCCTCAAGATCCATTTTGGACCAAAATGAATGCATCAGCAGCGACTCTCAAAAACCCACTGATTTATTTTCCAATCAGACTCACACAAGAACCAGATTACTCAATGAAGAACTCACTGAATGAAAGCAGCTTACCAAGAGTTGCTGCTACATAATTTTTCTTCTTCTGTTCTTTGGCAAAAAAAAAGCTACCGTACACTGTTTCCACTAGAACAGGGGAGGCAAATTAACAGGTTGGGATTCAATTTCGGAATTCCAGTTTATGTTTTAGGGACTGCCACCCTTGCTGAAATGGAAGGGTGGGACTTACATGGGAAGACCATAAGTTTCTGACTTCCCAGCATGGGTGTCACAATTTCCCAGAGCTTTCTCTGCTGCTCTAGAGAACCCTGAGTTCTACATCCCCTTGAATCTCTTTTTAGGATGGCAGCTTTGTCAGGAAGGAACTGCTTTGGGATCCAATTCAAAAGGGTATCACACCAGAGGTAATGGCTCTTTCCTCTGAACTATTGGAGACCTGATCAGAAGCAAGAAGTTTTCTCACTTGGCTTAAAGACAGCAGTACCCAGAATCTCTTGCTACAGCCAGGAAGCAACTGGGAGGGACTTCCCCGTCAGGGGTCCTCAGATAGTGGCTTAGTTACTTAGGTAGGCTCTTACTTCTGGTCCCATCCCCTGGCAAGGAAAGGGGGTTTGGGAGACAGGCCAGGTCTTCTCTCAATTGTGCAAGGTAGGGAGAAGGTCAAAATCAGCAGCAAGACTCCTTTTTCACTGCTCAGAAAAGGCTCCTACTATATCTTACCTGCTCATGCAATAACCTGGCATGTAATTCTATCAAACAGCTCCTAACTTGATGCTTCCTGAAAACCTCAACTTTCCAGCTGTTTCTTTTGAGATGCCAACATTTCATCTTCCTGGGTGTCATCCCCTTCCCCTAGTGTTGATACAAAACTCTGCCTTGGGACTACAAGGCTCTACCCAAATTCTATCCACCCTCAAGACAGTGCCATCTGCTCCTCAATGCACTTATATAGCTCCAGAGACCCGCAGCTACTGCTACCCGGCACCTTATTTGTTTCTAGAACTCGTTACTCTTATACCTTGACATAGCAGTGGTGGTTAGCATTGTTTCTTAGTCTGCTGGATTTGGCACCCGCTGCTCTCAAAACATATCCGTCCCCCAAATGGCTCTGGGAAGCTTAGATTGTCGATTAAGTGGTGAAGCAGGCACACTCCATGCTAACACAGCGCAAAAAACATTTGCCAACAGAAGGTACATACGGCAGGTGTAAACATCTCTGTATTCCATGTGCTCGTAGTCGGGAAGGATTTTCATAAAACGCCCTGATTTCACTCGTGGGTTTATACCTGAGCAGACACAGCAGGGTGAGTATGAGAACACTGGTCCTCTTTTTACCACCTCTTCTTACCACCACACCACCAGATGTTTTCAAACTTGGGATACTATTGTAGAAATGGAGGGTTGGAGAGGCTGGTCTGAAATAAGGGGCATCGGGGATAATCTCTTGCAGGGTTTGTTTGTTTTTTTAAAAAAATATCTGAAATAACAGGAAATTCTTTTAAGGAATTCTCTTTAAATCAGCAAAATATGGCTCATGGGATTGACTCCTTCAGCTCATGTTACCAGTTGCAGGGGTGGGGGTGGGGATATTCAAGGATTTATCCTCCAGACAGTAAATACAATAGAAGCACCAGACTTACACATCACTGGGGAATGGGGAGCTGCTAAGCCTGCTAATCATAAACACTCATGTATAAAAGAGTCACACAGAGTGCTGATGCCTTTAAAAAATGTATTTACCCTATATATTCGAGTATAAGCCTACTTTTTCAGCACCAAAAATGTGCTGAAAAAGTCATCCTCGGGTTATACTCATGTGAGGCGGGCGGCGGCAGAGAAAGGCATAGGACCGGGGGTTTGGAGAAGCGCTGCACTGTGACTCTCTGAACCCCTGTCCTATGCCTGCTCTGTGTGAGGCGGCGGGGAGGGAGAAGCAGCGAGGAAGGGATCCTTCCTCGCTGCTTCTCCTCCCACCCTGCCGCCGACAGCTGGGAAAGGCATAGGACGGTATTTATTTTTATTTTTGAAATTTACCAGTAGCTGCTGCATTTCCCACCCTTGGCTTATACTCGAGTCAATAAGTTTTCCCAGGTTTTTTTTAGGTAAAATTAGGTGCTTTGGCTTATATTCGGGTCGGCTTATACTCGAGTATATACAGTAAGTTTAGAGAGATGGGAAACAGAGGTAATGCTGTTCTAAATCTTGAAATTTCTGGAGTGCATGTAAGTGCTAAATGAACTAAGCTCAATATGGATTTACAGATAAGAGAAACACTGAGGTTGACACACAGCTCTGCTATTGTATTGCTAGACCATTGAGTTGCTCAAGTTAAAAATTCACTTACAAATTCACTTTCAACAATGAAACTCAGAAAGGATCCCAAGTGCTTGACACTTACGTTTGGCATATACATCTCGACAGGACACTCCTGTGATCTCCAGCTTTCGCAGGTTCTCGCAGACACCGTATTCTGCAATTAAATAGGTCAGGTCATACTATCTGCTGTCCAGAGGTAAGAATGTCCAGCAGCCTTTTCCATTAGAATCCTTGGAGCTTCCACTTAAGAAAGCCCTTGCAAGCTTCCACCTTGATTTTTAATTACACTGGCACTATCAGCTCTAGAATACAGTCAAAAAGTAACAAAAAGCCCATCATCTCCATGTGTTTTTCAATCTCTGCCCAAGCAGCCATATTTGTTGTTTTAAATCCAGAATATAAATTCACTTTAAAAAATGTTTCCTAATAATTGCTGAAAGTGTAAACAGGTAGATGGATTTTTTCCCTATCTGGTGCACTTGCAAGAAAGCGAAGGTATTTTGGGAAGTGATACATGTTAAAATAAAAAAGATGTTTAAAATGAGTATATAAAAAAAGCCCGAAACATTTCTGTTAGGAACCATAGGGGCAGAAATCCCAAAAAATGTTAAAGTTGTTTATCAGCAGCTAGGATTCTATATGCACAGAAACAGAAGACGTTCCAACCAAAGAAGAATGGATAAGTAAGATAATGGACTATGCAGAACCGGCAAAATTAACAGCAAAATTAAGAGAATCTAATGATGAGTGTTCAATGGAAGAATGGATGGAGGAACATTTTATCATATGTGGTGGGAATGCAAATGCATTAAAAAATATTGGGAAATGATATACAATGAATTGAAAAAAATGTTTAAAATGAATTTTGTTAAACACCCTGAAGCCTTTTTGATAGGTATCTCAAATCAAGAGGTACCAAAAGAAAAATTGGGGAAACTAATAAGATAAGGAAATGCAAAAGAACAGGAAAACAGGGTGGGAAGTTGATAAAAAGAAAGAGAAAAGATGAAATTGCATTTTGATTGTATATATTAAAAATATTGAAACTTAATAAAACTCATTGGGGGAAAAAGGCTTTTAAAGCTGTTTGGGTTATTCAGCTTCCATTTACACTTCTATAAAATGACATTAATGGCATACCAGTGCATTTGGAACAGACTCTGCCCTCCCCGCCGTGCTACTGACCAGGCCTCCATGTGTATATGACTTATGTCTTGTTTTACTATGGCTGCCAAGATTTGCAAAAAACAAAACAAAATCATGGCGTGGCAAGGGATGAGAATGTTAGGCCACAACATGTGGCTAGTGAGGTGCACTTGACTTCTAAGGGAACAAATTGTGGCAGCTGCTCTTTACAGTAAATTTAAACAGGACTTGTTGGGTGTGTGTGCGTGATCACATTTCTAACCCCCAGCATCAAAATTCTAAGCATTCAGCAGGATTGGTCCCCACCAATCCCATGTAATGAAGGATCCCTGAGTGTTTTGGAACATGGACACAGTGCAGCCTGCTCCCTTGCCAAGCAATGCCACGGCAATGGCACTCTCTCAGTTCATTGCACTGCGTATTGCTGGATGTTTCTAACTATAAACACACACAAATGGCCTTTGCTGTCATTTTGAAAAAGAAAAACAATTCACAGGAGTTAGGTCAATTTACAAAACTGCTACAACCACCATGGGGGAGGAAATAAATTACAAAACGGAAGGCACCCACAGCCACTACAGGCCACATGCCCGTCTACCAGTACCAAGAGTCTATTTGTTCCAGGCCTTAGATGTACTAGTTAAAACCAGACCAGCCTTCTAAAGTAGAAGATTTAAACTGCAGCTTTACACTTCTAGCACTTGCTAGACATAAGACACCGAAGATCTGACACAAAGCTCATCCATAAGTACAGCGGCTGAGGGTTTACCCATTTCTAAATTAGTCATCACAGCCTCTGACTTGCAGAAGCCATTTCAAAGCACACCATATGATGTGTTTACTTGCACATGCCTAAGAGACACTGTCACACACTATTTTAAAGAGAACCTGGATCAGAAACGGAGATATGAAAGCTAAGAGCTAAATGGCACCTTAAATCTAGGTTATGGGAGCAACAACGGAATGTCTAGGTACACTTTTTAAAATAACAATAATACAAAGCTGAAAATGAATGAATTGCAGCTAAAATATTGTGTTCATTTTTCACATGGTAGTCCTTCCCCTGCTCACCCCTCTAATATTCTTAAGGGGCAGGTCTCTTCTTCAGTCTTCAAAGAGAAGATGGAAGTGGGGAGGCAGAAAAAGGTCCTCCTTTCCTTCTACTGTACTCTCCAGTTTTAATCTAAAATCTTAAGTGCAGTACTGTGCCCAGAGCTCAGAAACTGCTTGCACTAATGAAATTCCCTGTTGCAAAATGTACCTAGAACAATAGGAGTTTCAAACACTGAACAGAACTATAACACAACAAATAGGTTTCCAGTATAAGGGGCAAAAGACTTTTAGATCTGGGCGCAGGTTAAGGCAAACACTCTGGGCATTAGTGAATAGTTCCCTTAGCAATGGCTGGCGAGAGGAACAATATTAAGTGGAAAAGGTCAATTTTTTAAAAAATTGTACCAAGAAGCTGATCCAATCAAAGATCTCTCAATAGGCTCAAATGCACACAGATCACCTTTATATCTGAAAAGTTACTCGTTTAACTCACACCAAATTTTAAAAAACAAAAAACAAAGCCTGTATTTACACAAGAGTGAGCTATCCAGTGCCAAGACAACAGTCCTCAGGCTTGGCCAGTCTTGCTTTCTCATGATTCAGATTTGCTCTGATAATTCAATAGCTACAAGGGCCACCAGCATTGTTAACCCAGCCCCATTTTATTTTTAGAGTAGTCAAAAGTTTAACTGAGAAATGTGACTTCCAGCTGTGTGTACAGGATTCCAGCCTTAATCAATGTGCGGCACATAGCAGTTTTAAACATGTTAAAGCAGCCTTTTCCAATCTGGTGACCATTACTTTTTTTTTTACTATCGTATGCAGGATTGTTGTAAGGTTTTAGTGAGATAATGTATGTTAAGTGCTCTGAATACTGTAAAGCCAAATATAATAGTCATTTATTCTGGATACTGGGGTAAAAAACTGGATACTGGGGTAAAAAAAACTCAGAGTATTTGATATAGCTACAGACCTCTAGAAAAATCAATATCCTTTTTGCTTCTTACAATAGGCTGTTGTTTTTCTGTGAGAAATACTGCACTGTTATCCTTAAGGCTATTAAAACACACAAACAACCACTCTCGCTGCTGCAAATCACCAGAGAAAATTAAATATTAAAGCTGTTCTATGCAGCTAGAAATGTACACTCCTAACAACAAACAGAAACCACTACTATAATCTGGACATCTTCCGGGGAGATTAGGGTTCAAATCCCCATTTTGCAATGAAGCTCACTGGGTGACCTGGGAGAGGAAACACCTACCCTCTTCCTGAGCTCCCTGAATGACAAAAACCTGATTAACAAAATAGGAGAAAATAGCCATGCTTTAAGTCTGTACTAGCAGGAAAGGCTGAAAACACCATTTAGTCTAACTCCCTGTTAAAAGACAAGGTTACCCACTACTCGTGCCATAGTCCAGACCCTCCTCTGCCACAAGCAGGTGCCCCACAGAGATACCGGTACTTGCTCAACAAGTAGCTCCAGATAAGTCAAAGTGAGCACTGCATACTTGGATGGGATGGGCAGAACACATCCAAAGTCACTGCTAGTCTGACCTGGGGTAAATTCCTTGCTTGGTGTGAGCAAACACCTTTGCTTAGCTACTCTACATGTGCCAAGGTCTAACTCACTAGGGCTTCCCTATTAGCTATCAGGTGTGGGCCAGGCTTCCTCCCTCCATTTCAATGAACAGCAAAGCGCTTGCGGTCAGGGTGGAACAGCTGGCTCAACTGCAGTCTAATACTAATACCTTCAGTCACCCTGTCTTGAATTCCATAGCTACAGGAATCTGCAAAGCAAGTTGTTAGCCATTAGTGCCCTCTGTTGAACTCGAGCCACTATTCACTTTGCCAAGAGGGCTCACTGCCACACCCTGGACACTTTCTTTAAAGACAAAGGTCAAATCACTTAGCATTTAAAAACAAATAAACAAATGGAGCTTGGAAACTGTTGATTAATCAAGGTAAGCTGAACTACAGGCAGGAGAGAGAGGCGCCAATTCGCTTCCAGGCCCGGGGGAACAGTCAGTACCACCTATTTATAGCTTTGCCCGAAAAGTGAATTGAAATCCACAGCTCCACAAAAATCATGGAATCTACTTACTCCCAAACTCCAAAAAAGTAAAAGGGAACAAACACACAGACAACACAAAGTAGGCAGTTACCAGCATGACCCACAAGTGTACTCCAAGCAGCTCTGGAATTGCTGTGTTGAGTGCCAACTGTCATGGTCTAGTTGCCCACATGTGTTATGAATCATCTAGTCCAGGGGTGGCCAACTCCCAAGAGGCTGCGATCTACTCACAAACGGGCTGTGATCTACCCCTTTTTGGGGGGTTCAGGTATAAGTTGTTGAGGGTTTTTTTTAAAGGAAAGCCCTGTTTCTTGGGGTTCAGGTCCTTTTTTAGGGGAGCAAAACTTGCTGAGCTTCTTTGGGGGGGAGCCAGTGATCTACCACAGACGTCCAGTGATCTATCGGTAGATCACGATCTAGCTGTTGGACATGCCTGATCTAGTCCAATGCCCTGCAATGCAGGAATAGGTGGCTGTTCCATATGGGAATCAAACCTGCAACTTTAGTGTTATCAGCACCAAACTCTAACCAACTGAGCTATTCAGGATAAGTTGGACATGCTTGGGAAATCTCTCTCTTCTTGATGAATTAAAAGAGAGAAGCAAAATTTAAAAATTCTTTCCACTAGCACCTTAGAGACCAACGGAGTTTGTCATTGGTATGAGCTTTCGTGTGCATGCACACGTCTTCAGATACTGTAACCAAAAGAGAGAAAGGCCATTAAAAAAACTTGTAATTTCTGACACACGGCAGAGCTTGCGTTTTAAAGGAGGGAAACCTTCTGAGGACAAAATAAGGCCATAATAAGATGCTGGCACATTTAATAGTGGGCGGTGGTGAAAAAGGAATAAACATTTCTGTCTTGGTGACGATTGTAAACCTGACACTAAGCCCACCGTCTTGCATAATCATCCACATCAATCACCTGCAAGGCAATTAGGGGGCTTCAGAGACAATGTTACCTGCATGAATGGGATTCTGTCATAAGAAGCAGAATTAGACAGCATCTGCAACATGTTGCTTCTTTATAAGCACTTAAATTAGTGCCATAATACAGCAATACAAAATGCTGTATTGAATGGCTGTGAAGATGGTAAAATCACATTCTTTGTGGCTAAAATATTGAGTTTGATCATCTCACACTCAAATACTTTATGTGTTTCTAAATGGAAAATAAACAAATAAATAAACATGCACCACACTGGATGGCAACCATGTCTTATCTGACCCCAGCAGCTTGTATGCCAGTAACCCAAAACCTATTATCCCACTGTCTGGCATCTTAGCTCCGACATCAACCCAAACCAGAAGTTAAAAACACCACCTCCACCACTACAAACAACTGTGTAATATCAAAACACTCTAGCTGTACCTGTGGTTTGGGTCTACCAAGCATGGTCTGTTTATGTTCATTTGCTGCTTTCTTCATTATTTTATATATTGGGGAAAACATACAATAATCCAAACCCAAGCCTTTCTCATAAAAGAAAATGGCTGATCAGTTCCAAAAAAAAGGGTATAAAATTATATCCAAGAACAGACAATCCATATTTAACCATAAATTAGAATATTTTCTCCTAGCTCCATACAAGCAGGTTATTAGATAATAATCTGTCTTGGTAGGGCAGATATTGAGATCCTTGAAGATTTAGATATTCTGTTTTATGGATGGGGGCTGTATTAGATTTTGACAACCAGGAATATCCCTTCCAGCTATAGAAAAGGCTTAAGGAAAACAGAGCTTTGTACCCAATTTAGAAAACTGATGAGGCCTCTGTGTACAACTGCCATGACATTCAGTGGCACAAAGAAAGATACCACCCCCCTATTGTCCCCAATAACTGTGATGGAACTAAGATGGCACTTGCCCAAAATCATGCCAGACAAGAAAGAATGCAGCAAGCTGAGGCAACATGATGCAAAATCCATTTAAAGTGTGTTCCAAGCCTATCCACAAGGATGAGTCAATGTTGGCAAATATCCTCAAATGAGGCTATCAAACAAATTAGAAATAAGTTCTTGCAGCTGCAGACAGCATTCTTAATGTACCCAAAATCTCCAGCTCACCCAAATGCAGTTGCTGGCTGCACTCAGATGTCCAACCCCAAAGTTCTTCTTGGCAAGGCCAAAAAGCATGACTTCATAGCTGGCAATAGATACAGCTGGTGTGGGTACTCACTAATGGGCCAGAGGGCATGAATCCGTTTGCAATATGAAGATGAGGAACGAAAAGTGCACGGCAGGATGTGATCTTGCTGGGAAATGTTCACTAGAGCACCAATTGCAGCAGGCAAGCACTCCCCTTAAATGTATTGTGGCTGGGGTTCCCAAATTTAGCAGTGTGGGTACAAGATGCATGAATGACACGCCATCAATGTATCCTTCATACCACAAACTTCACCCTATTCCTTGAACTCTCAATATCATCTTGGCCCTCGTATTTCCCAGGTGAGCACAGCAGCACTCTTCATCCCAAGTGCTGATTTGAGAAAACTGAGGAACAGGAGCTACTAAGGGATACCTCCATGCCTGGGTTCATCCCTCTCAGTCCAATAGCAAGCTAAGATTGCTGGCTAATCATCGTATAAATAAAAGCTGATGGGATGGACCCTTTAACATGTATATAACATGTATAGTTGCCTCATGTTTTGCCAACTTACAACTCACCAAGCCAAATGACTCCCATCCAGGGACAGCCCAGGACATTTTGCCACTAGAGGCAAAACAGAAAATGCTGCCACCTTCACCTTCTCCACTGCATGCCTGTTGTAACCCACCTGAGTACCCACTGTCACCCTGTGCCACTGGGTGGGTGTGCAGCAGCAGGCACAAAGGGAAGGAGGCAGCAACTGGAGTTTGCCACCCTGAGAAAACTGCCTCATGGGCAGATTGGCCCTGAAGCTACTGGAGGGTAGCTTCCTTTGTGTTGTTTGCCACCTATAATAAAAAAATATATAATTGGGGGGATGGCCAAGTACCCAGCAGTTCACAGTACAGTACATAGTTGCTGGCCTGTTCTTAGCTTGCTGGGACACAGTTGTACAGACCTACTTTATGTCATTGGTTTGTGATTTACATGTATTTGTACCTCATAAGACTGAAGTGGAGTTCTATAAATGGCAGCATTTTACATTACTAGAGCAGTCTATAAAAGAGTTGATGTCAAAACTAGTCTCTCCCCATTTTCTGGATGACTCAGTATTCTCAGTATTTTGTTATCAGCAATTTTTCTTGTACCTCAGTTTACAAGCTAGATACAGCAGAGCCTTCCTCTGGTCTACTTCACTTTGTACTGAAGCCTAAGTTTCCAGACTACTTTCTTTCCCAGTGGCTCATAGGATTTGAGATCCGTGTTTTTGAGAAGAGCTTCTCCTGAACTTCCTGAATTCTGTCTTAACTGTACTTCCACTAAATCTTCCCAAATCCACCTATGTTTCCATTCCTGCTCTCTTCGCTCTAGTCTATTTTAGGCTGCCCATTTTTAGGTATGAACCATGCTGCTGACATGCTCAATCTCAAAACATAGATGTGAATGGCATTACTGTGCAAGAATTAAAGAATCACAGGATAGGGAAAGACCAGGAGGTCATAAATCAATCAACTGTGTCAAGGCAGAATCCTCCATGCCTCAGCTCCATTATCCTTTTAAGTTTGTGTGTTGCATAGTTGTTATGCTGTAAACTGTCTTGCAACCTTCTGGTGAAGGGGTAGAGTAAATAATTTCTAAATATCCCTTCACAAGTTTCAAGTTAGGCTATAAACAAACAAACAAAGCTCTAGTACTGAAAGGTCACAGTGCAAGGCACTCCTATGCCTCAAGTCTTTTAAGCAAATTTCAGCTGCCCTGCTTCTACTTTAATTACCCTGATGTTTTTAAAGCCTTGGTTTTATAGGTTTCCCAAGATACAGATAGTCCCTTTCTTTTAGAATGCCTTTTTGTCTGGATAGTAAGAACTTCCAGAAAAAATAGCTCTGCCTGTTGTTTGCACTGCAAGAGGCAAAGGCTCCTGCAGTACTTTAAAAACTAACAGCTTTACCGTTGCAGAAGCATTTATCAGCTTTTGATCTGATGAATTCACCTGTAGCCCATGAAAGTTGTTTGTCTTTAAGGTGCCACCAGCCAACCTTTGCTGTTTTTTCCATCTGAACTACCAGCATTCATTTCCCAAGCAAAAACACCAGTGCCACATGGTATCCTCTTCTGCCGTCATCATCTGATCTACCCAGGTTGTGAACATATCATATATTTATGGTAAATCACATTCAAAGTTCCTCCCTATAAGAATCCTGGGGACTGTTAAGGGTATTGATAATTGAATATCTCTGAGGGGTTAACTACACTTCTCAGGATTCTCTGGAGTGGTGGAATTTGCTTTAAAGGCGTAGTGCAGGCATAGGTAACCTCGGCCCCACAGATGTTTTGGGACTACAATTCCCATCATCCCTGATCACTGGTCCTATTAGATAGGGATCATGGGAGTTGTAGTCCCAAAACATCTGGAGGGCCGAGGTTGCCTATGCCTGGCGTAGTGTGTATGCAGCCCATGCCGCCGCAGCCCCCATGGTTTGGTGAGAGATAAATGAACTTACCAGATTTAAGGCTTCCAACTCTCTGCAACTTAAGCCTTATTTTCCTATATTTTGAGGCTTTGCCTCCTTCCATGAACCTGCACCCCTTCTGCAGCTCCTCCACCCAAATCACCTCTCTTCATTCCTGATTCCTCCTCCCACGTTAAACTTCTTCATACCAAGCCTTGCAGAGATCCAGGTCTGCCCATCTGTCTGTGGGCATGAATAACCCCCCCTTCTACTCCTATGCTATATAGGGGATGGGGAGAGATGGGGAGCGAGGATTCGGGTCGCCTCAGAAATGGGAGCGCGTTGTTACCTACACATGGAGGGAAGCTCACCTTCCTTGCATCTCCGGCGCCAGATGGTGTCGGTGCGGAGGATGCGCCTGAAGGCGCTGCAGACGAGGGCCAGGTTGGGCAGGTCGGTGCCGGGCAACGAGCCGAATATCTGCACCAGCAGCTCCGGTGGGAGATCGAGGAGCGAGAGCGGAGCCCGGCCGCGAGGGCTGCTCTCGGCCAAGGCCGCCCCCTCGATGCGCTCCTCGGCAGCGTCGTCGTCCTCCTCCGCCGCCTGCCCGCAGCCGCCGCCGCCTCCCTCCTCAGGGTCCGTGTCTGGCTCGCTGCTGTCGCCCGCCGTCCCCTTCCGCTGAGCCCCCCGCCGCCGGCAGCCCCGCGCCGGGCCCACGCCGCAGAGCCGAGCGCAGACCGCCATGACGGACCAACCGGGCGAGCGCCTCAGCTGCGCTTTCTCCTCGCTCGCACTGACAGAGTCGGGGGTCGCCGGTACGCGCCGGGCCCCGCCTCCTGGCCAATCGCAGGCGGGATCCGCCCCGTGGCCTGCAGTCCACCGCCAATCCAGCGCGCCCTTCCCGCGCCCTCATTGGCTGGGGCCTTTCGCCAATCAGGGCCACGTTCTTCCCTATCCTTCAGGCTCGAGCCCGGTCAAGGCCGTCCCAGCCCTTTTCCCTTTCCCTCAGCCTCCCTACTCGGTTGTTGGCTGTCAAGGTAGCCACGCCCTCCCGAGCTGCTATTGGATGGAACGCAGGCCTGCCTGGCTACGCCCACCCGGCCATGATGGATGCACTGCAGAATACGCCCGCAAGAAGGGAATCGAAAAGCCCCGCCTCTTTGGCCTTGTAGCTCCGCCTTCTTTGTTTATTCATACGGCTAGTCCTGTTCTTATTATCGTTGGAGTTTCTTTGTTTTTTGCCCGAGAGGCAAAAAGTGAAAAAGCCGAGAGGGAGAGAAGGCCCTGTAAATAATCTACTTTGGATCATTAAAACCTTAGTGATCCAGTGCTAGCCTGTCTTTGAAGCGAAAAGATGGCCAAATGGTTGAAGGGCGGGGGGAGGCGGAATTAAAAATAAACTCGGAGTTAATATTTCTACTATTACCTAAATCCATAGCATGGCTAAGTAAGTTGATGTCCGAGTAGCATCGCCGTCTGAACTCTTTCTACGCAAAATGGCACAGCCCCAGTGCAGCCTATTCTGCACACCCTTTGCGCAACATCGTATACATAGAATCATAGGCGCATTGAATTGTCGAGTTGGAAGCATGGGCGTAGCGCGCGCGGGGGGGGGGGACCTCTGTTACTTAAGGTTTTTTTTTTTTTACTTGATCGGGAGGAGCAGGAATCACAGTTAAGCATCCGTGAAAAGGATATGTATGCTTGTTGTCTTCGTGGAACAGTAAATTCTCCTTTGCAGTTGCACGCTACAAGGGGTGGGGCAATATAGAGACAAAAGTTAAAATGTCGCATTCTTCTCCTTTTTACGACTCTCCTCCATAGTTACTTAGCATGTATGTACGGCAACATTTGCCACCCCCATCAGCATTGGTGGCTAACGGTAAACTGGACTAGTAATAAAGGGAGAATAAAAAATTAGGCTTGCCCCGTGTGAGGCTCGAACTCACGACCTTCAGATTATGAGACTGACGCGCTGCCTACTGCGCCAACGAGGCTCCTGCGAAAAGTGGCTCGGCAGATTCTTCTTGATAGCCACCAGCAAAAAAAATGGGAGAGTTTTAATCCTTGTTTTTTGTAGCTCGTATGGATTTCGTCAAACCTCTCCCCCGAAACTCCAAGGCATGTAAAAGCGGCATCCGGATTCACAGCTCTACACTACAAAACAGTTATCATTACAAATAACTTTGTATTTTGAAAACTGTTACGAAATCCCTGACCGACCAAGCAAATAATCACCACCACTTTCTTCTTACATGGCGACATGGCTCAATGTTAAATGATAAAAGCTTATATTTTTATACATATCTGCATATAAATAATATATTTTTTCTTTTAAATAAACCCTCCACTTCAGAAAGATTAGTTATAAGACTTTTCAAAAAATAACTAGCTTGGTGTGGTAGGATTCTAACAGGTTTCCTCGGGGTAGAACCAGCACACGATAAATAATGCAAGATGTGTGTGTGTGTGTGTGTGTGTGTGTGTGTGTGTGTGTGTGTGTGTATCTGTATGTAAACACACACATACAAATTAAAACATATATATATATATCTGATATATATCTGTATCTCTATCATCTGTCTGTCTATATCTGATATGAAATTAAACAAGTATCAGTAATTTATTAAGGTTCAAGGCGCAGGTGTTTGTGGGTGCTAGACCATTATAATCTCTTGAATAAACTAGTGTTAGAAATTAATCAATGCTTGAAGTGTTAAAACCAGGACTCATGCGTTTTAAGCCAGATCCATGTGTATTAAGCTGTGTGCTAGACAATACTTGAACCAGCAAGTGTTAAAAGCTAATTAAGCAAGGCTAACTTCCTCATTGGGATGCGGGTGGCGCTGTGGTCTAAACCACAGAGCCTAGGGGTTGACGATCAGAAGGTGGGTGGTTTGAATCCCCGCAATGTGGTGAGCTCACGTTGCTCGGTCTCTGCTCCTGCCAACCTAGCAGTCTGAAAGCATGTCAAAGTGCAAGTAGATAAATAGGTACCACTCCAGTGGGAAGGTAAACGGCGTTTCCATGTGCTTCTCTGGTTCGCCAGAAGCAGCTTAGTCATGCTGGCCACATGACTGGGAAGCTGGACGCCAGCTCCCTCGGCCAGTAAAGTGAGATGAGCGACCTAATGGTCAGGGGTCCCTTTACCTAACTTCCTCATGAGGTGATAGCCTGGGGATGTGCCATTAAGAACAATAAAGGACCACAGAATCCTGTCTAAGAAGGCAAATGAATGAGGCCTCTCCCTCCCTCTACAGATAAAGCCACACAGCTTAGAGAGAGTTAGCAGTTATGTGAGCAAGATGCTAAGCAACAGGCAGAGCCATGGCTATCGTCTGTTTGAATCCAGGGCTGCACATATGGGAAAAGCAAGACCCTCTGGAATGTTAATGTTATGAAACACTCCATTGTAGGCTCAGGTTATATGTGTAAACTAGTGGAATTCAGCCCGTTTAAAAACGGGCGCTAGAACGCTGCTGTCCTGCAGCGCCGGCATGGGACGGAGCTTCGGAGGTCTCCGAAGCCCCGTCTCATGCGGGAGGTGCGTGGCGAGGCGGCGGGGGGGGGAGAGAAGCACTTCTCCCGCCCCCCCCCGCTGCGCACCTCCCGCATGAGACGGGGCTTCGGAGACCTTCTCCAAAACTCCGTCCCATGCCAGCGCTGCGTGGTGAGGCGGCGGGGGGGGGGGAGGAGCGCTTCTCTCCCCCCCCCGCCTCGCCGCGCACCTCCCGCATGAGACGGGGCTTCGGAGAAGGTCTCCGAAGCCCCGTCCCATGTCGGCGCTGCCTGGTGAGGCGCAGGGGGGGAGGAGCGCTTCTCCCCCCCGCCGCCTCACCGCGCACCTCCCGCATGAGACGGGGCTTCGGAGACCTTCTCCGAAACTCCGTCCCATGCCGGCGCTGCGTGCCGAGGCAGCGGGGGGGGGGAGGAGCGCTTCTCCCCCCCACCGCCTCGCCGCGCACGCCAAGCCAGTCCCCGAGCCGAAGTGCGGCGCGACGGGTGCTTTTCGCCGTTTGCCTCCCCCTTCGCTCCGGGAAGGCAAAGGGCGAAAAGCCCCCGCCGCGCCGCACTTCAGTTTGGGGACTGGCTTGGCGGCGGCGGGAAAAAGAGGAGGAATTCCTCCTCTTCTTCCCGCCGCCGCCAAGCCAAAGCCGGCTTCCCTCGCCGAGGAAGCGCCGTCCCATGCCGGAGGTGCGCGGCAAGGCTGCCGGGGGGAGCGCTTCTTTCCCCCGCCGCCTCGCCGTGCACCTCCAGCATGAGACTGGGCTTCGGAGCGGCGGTTGGCCGTTGTCCCTCCGTCCAATCCCTGTGTCTCTGGGGTACATGCGCAGTACCCCAGGGACACACGGGACAACTGGACGCAGGGACAACTTGGACATTATTATATAGGATAAGCCATATATCATAAAAACACCACAGTCTCCACTGTGTTGCCTTTCCAAAAGGAAACACAGACCCTGGGTAAGTGTGCCTGGAAACCCTGGAACATCGCACCATTTGGAGATTCAGTGGCAGGCAACAATATTGTACAGTGTGATTCTATGACAGTTTACTCAGAAGTAGGTCCTACTGTGATCCAGGGTGCTTGTTCCTACGGTAGGTATCAGTGCAAAGGAGTACAACATTGGAAATATCTAACACTGCAATCCTATACACATTTACCTAAAAGTATGTTCCACAGGGACCCAGGTGGCGCTGTGGTTAAACCACTGAGCCTAGGGCTTGCTGATCAGAAGGTCGGCGGTTCGAATCCCTGCGACGGGGTGAGATCCTGTTGCTTGGTCCCAGCTCCTGCCAACCTAGCAGTTCAAAAGCACATCAAAGTGCAAGTAGACAAATAGGAACCGCTACAGCGGGAAGGTAAACGACGTTTCCATGTGCTGCTCTGGTTTGCCTGAAGCGGCTTTGTCATGCTGGCCACATGACCTGGAAGCTGTACGCCGGCTCCCTCGGCCAATAATGCGAGATAAGCGCGCAACCCCCGAGTTGGTCACGACTGGACCTAATGGTCAGGGGTCCCTTTACCTTTACCTTTATGTTCCACTGAATTCAGTAGGACTTCTGAGTAAAATTGCACTGCAAGGTTTTTGATATTATCTAGTTGTACAAGCAGCCAGCAATCCACAAGCCAATGGCTCTGAGTCAAAGCATTTAAAAAATCAATATCCATTAAAAATTTACCACATGGGAGACAGTCATAATCACATTCATTCTCTTGGATGGTAGCTTTACTCATCATTACTTGCTTACCAATCTGTAATAATGGAACTTCATTCTGAGACAAAACTAAGCTCAGTACAAACTAGAGAGGTTTGTATAAACTCACAGCCTCCTGGTTCTCAGGCCAGTCTGAAATGGGTGCTCAGTTTCTCAAATCATACAAAGGAGTACATTTCACCAAGAGAGATTCAACACTGTACAGTAGTTTGCCTCAATGTATTACTGTCCATATTCTGGAAGTTTTTCTGTTATTTTTATTTATTAAAAGGTTTATAAAGAGCCAACTAATTTTAAAAAAATCATAGTGGGAGCTTGGTGATAACCATGGAGGGACCTGGTTTGAACAGAGACACTGGATTCTTATCTCATTATACATGATAAAGCGATCTTCAGCCATCTCATTGTCTCAACCCTTGCTTTTTCATGCAAAACCATTTGCAGTTGTTTTCGGTCATCAACAGCTATCAGTCAGTCAATCACCCACTTCCACCACCCTTCTGAGTGATACCCCCTCCCCTCCCCACCCCTTCTCTACATAAGTGCCTGGGGACTCCTATTTCAGCGTATCTGAAGAAGTGTGCATGCACACGAAAGCTTATACCAAAATAAAAACTTAGTTGGTCTTTAAGGTGCTACTGAAGGAATTTTTTTATTTTACTTCGACCCAGACCAACACGGCTACCTACCTGTAAATAGATTGGGTGTTCAGTTCCTTGCCTGCAAAGCCCCATACAGTACTACCGGTAGTTTAGCGACTCCTTTTACCGTATATGTAAACCGAACAAACTTAGGCATGGGGAGGACAGGATGGTTCTGACTCCAAGGAAGCCTCACTGGGAGTGGAGTTATGTAGCACTGGCAACCTGCATTCCCGGGTCAGTCACCTGCTATGTGCCCCTTCACCTCTTCTTTCATACCACCTAACAGATGACTGATGTGGTGAGAGTGAAACTTCAAACATTAATAGAGCCAGCTGGCATCTGGGGACTGTGGGGAGCGATTGGTGGTGGTGGGAGGCTCAGTGGCACTCACTGCAGCAGGGAAGGCAGGGCAGGCCCCAGTGAACCCTGCCAGGTGTATGGGCCCAACAGTTACCCAAACATACCAGGTGCTGACACTAGACCTACTGAATCAGACCAAAGCCCAGCATTTCGTTTTCCAGTGGCCAACCAAATGGCTCTGGAATTCAGTAAAGCTTTATGTCACTTATCTGTTGTTGGAGATATATTGCTAATTTGTTTTGTCTCTGGGAACAGAGTTTGGCAGGGAGAAGTCCCACAGCTGTCTCTCAAACTGCCTCTTTGTTCTGTTTCAGCTGCATGCTGGAAGTTCCTCTGAAACTGACACCCGACTTCAGAGTATAAAGACTCTGTCAAACAACTATGCCAGTTCCTTTTCCAGTGTTGTTTTAAGCAGACCAGTCCTTCAAACGAGTCGTAGCCAATGAGATCCACGTGGCTGGGAAAGGGGAAAAAATAACAAGAAGTTATTATTCTGATAAAATGTATGACAGGTCTTATTAGAATTCAAGGACATCACATTTGTAAGTGTCCTTATAATGTTAGGCTTATGCAGTTACAGGAAATACTTGGCTTTGAGTAATCAGTAATTAAATGTCTGCTGATCTGCTATTGTAGAACAGTCAGAGCATCTTGCAATGGACTTGGCATTCCTTTCTTGGCCACAAATGCAATAACAGAGACAAGTTACAGAGAGAAACAAAGTGTTTTTTTTTTCTGGTGGTACTCAGAGGGTACACAGTATCTGCACTTTTTCTAGAAGCAAAGCACTGGAAACACACGTTGTGTCATCGTGTCACCTTAAATATGAAAAGAATTGTTATGGAAGGTCTGTTTTCCCCGCCTCCTATAATACTATAACCTGGAATACCCAATAAAGCTGAATGGTGGGAGATTTAGAGCAAACAAAAGGAACTACTTATTCACACAACACAACACATAAACAATGGCATTTGTGCCCATAAAATGTAATGGCCTCAGATAGATGCTATGAAAAGAGATTAGGCAAATTAAGGATATCCATGATACCCCCAGGATTAGAGGTGGCATGCATCTGAATACCAGTTACAGAGAAACAACGTAGGAGAGGGCAATGCTATCAAGTCTTGTATGTGGGCTTTCAATTGCACAAAGGAGACGGGGAGGAAAGTGTTTTGCATATGTTCAGAATATCCCCCCCGCCGCTCTCTCTCTAGTATTACTTGATGCGCTCCAGATCTTTAGCTCTGATATAAGATCCCGCCCCAGGTGCTTGATCGTGAGATGAGGGGAACTTCTTTCTTTAATATGGAAATTGCGGCAAAACCAAATCAGAGGCCTTCTCTTCCTCCGGGGAGGGTGACATGGTAACCATGGCGATGGGCGGGGCTGCGTTTGTGCGCGATGAAGTCACTGTTTTGGCGCCGCCCTGCGGCAGGCTCAGCTTCTGACTCCCCCGCCCGCGCCTCGTTTCGCCTGCGCAGGCGCGCTCGCGTCGCCAACGTCGACTCCCCTCCTCCTCCTCTCCTCTTCCTTGCCTGAGGCGTCGGGCTTCCGTCGCTACGCACGCGCACTACCGTGCGGTGAAGCCATTGAAGCCTACGAATGCCCGGCCTCTCGCTTTTCCTTCCTTCCTTCCTTCGTCCGTCCGCCCCTCCCTCCCTCCCTGTGACGCAATCAGCTCGGGAGAGGCGGGGCTACGTTTGTCAGCTGATCGCGGGCGAGGGTTTTGGTGTGGATGGTCCGCGCCGCTGAGAGGGGAGAGAGTCGAAGGAGGTGGAGGAGGAGCCAGTCGCCGCGATGCCCTCGGAAAAGAGCTTCAAGCAGCGACGCACTTTCGGTGGGGGAAGGGCCTGTGCGTTAGCCAACCGGGGGGAGAGGGGGCTGTTACAGAGTCGGGGGGGCCTTGGGGAGAGACGCACCACATGAAGTGGGGTGGCCAAGGGAACACCTGCGAGGTGGTTTTGAGTGGGGGGGGGAGCTTGGTGACTAAAGGGGGATACTCGGAAGTAGGGAACAGTGAAGAGCTGGGGAGATGGTCCATGAACGTGGCGGCGGGCGCTGTGTGTGCTATATGTGTGGCGGTGGGGAGAAGGTAAGCGGGTCACGCTGGGGCAAGGGAAGAAGAGTTGAGGAAAAGGCAAAACACCCCCATTGTTGGGGGTGGGATGAGGCTTACTCCTTTCTTCCCTCGCGGAGTCGAGGGAAGAAGGTGCTTGAAGAAGGTGCTTGGCCTGTTATCGCACTCCCCATCGGCCATGGGGGCGGGTTTATGGGTTGGTGGTACAGTCATACCCCCCCCCCCTTTAATACAGTAAACCCCTTTCTCCCCATCTCCTAGTTCTGGATCTTGGGCAGAGTGATTCACCACCCACCATGACTGTTACCCCCCCCCCATTGGGAGTATAAGTAGGACCCTCTTCCATTACTTTGCGGGGGGGGCTGAGGTGTTGTGTTTGAGGCGAATGCAGGGCCTGTTGATGGCTCTGCCGGCTTCCGTTGAGCTCAAGAGCCAGAGGAGGAGTAAACAGCCCCCCTCCCCGTGCCAGCCTCTTTCCCTACCTGGCACCATGCCTGCTCTGCACTCTGCTGTGGCACCCCTTCCCCCCTCACCCCAGCACTTAGAGGGTGGTGGGGCCTACCCTTTGTTGATCAGTTGTCGAAACAATGGAGATGGTGCTCTTTATCTTAAGTATACTGTATGTTGAATGTGAGAAGGCCAGATTATATGCTGGATGCTGTAGTGTAGAACTTCTTGTCTGGATGTTGCATGTGTTTGCAGTTTCATTCCCAAGCTTTATCTGGGGTGTCTTCCCTTAGTGATGTGGAAGTATTCAGTACTTATGACAGATCCCCTTCCCTATTCTTTCCTGGGTATTGCCTGCACAACTTTAAGCAGCTCAACTGTTCGGAATCCATGGATTTGTTTGTCTCCGATCTGCTGTGTCAGTTTGTTATGTGAGGAAGCAGAGGGTAATGTTGAATCATTGGGCTGCAATTTTCCTAATACTGTTGATGACCAAAACAGAGGGTGACCTCCAGCCCGAAGCAGGAAGTTTTGGGGACAACGTTGGGCAATTACCTCCACCTCTCAGGAGTTAGTGACAGGCAGATTAAACAACAAATATTGTCTGTGGCAAAGGCCTGTGAATTAGTTAGCCTTCCAGCCGAGTCCACCAAGTTTCAGCTTTGTAATATGATCCAAGAATCCTGCTGTAACAAGCTCTAGTTAGGTTCAACTGTAAACGTCCCTTAATTGTTACTATCATTTAAAAAAGAAATACAGGAAGACTCCGGCTGTTGCTTTTGTTGTTGTTACTGTCTTTGTTCTGCTTAAACTGGTTTTCCTGCTTGCATGTTGGAGTGGAAAAAGAATTGAGGCTTTGTTTTGCTGCTGTGCCGCTGAAAACGAAAGTAGAGGTCGTGCTGTTTGTTTTCCTTTGCAAAGGAGTTTGGGGCACCAACAGTCCTCTAGGCTGGGGGTGGGGGAACCTAGTGGAAGCTCTCTAGCTTTAAAAATGCAATATGTAACTATTTAAAATACTTAGATGAATTTTTTAATACTTTTTATTTACATGGAGCTATTTTCTTCGAGGGGATAGCCATGTTTTCTCACTAATGTTGTAAAATTTAAGCTGGTTCCTATGAACCCAGAGAAATGGATCTTGACCCAGGGAGAGCTCAAGGATCCAGGCAAGCAGACGAATTTAAGCGTCTCCTGCCCACCAAATAACAGAGACCAAACCAGGACGTACGAAGCAAGGCACTTTTATTTTTGCTGTTGCAACAGGGTCCTTCCTCTCACACAGGAGAACAAGGAAGGAACCCCAAACAAAGATGTCTTGTCCTTAAAAAGAGATTTGAAATTGGTTTCAGCCCACCCCCCAGAAGCATCATCCATATGTCACAGAAGGGGTGTAGCCCAAGACCCCCCCTCCCTAGATTCATCATAGGCACATCATGAACGGGGAGGTCTGGTGGCAGTAATCTGAGCAGTCTGGACCCTGCCCCCTGCCCCCAAAACCTAATCAACAAAATTGAGAGATATTTACATTTCCCTGTTTCCCAGCCAAGTTAATCACACCCTTTTGTCTGGCAGTCAGGTATCAGGATGCCAGGGATTATCACTTTAATTCCTGAGACAATGAGAAGGTTCCCCCCACCCCACTTCTTCCTTGCAGAGGAACACCTGGTCAGAGAGAGTCAAAATGGTGTCAGTCAGGCCTGTTTTCCTGTGCTGCTTCAGACATGTTTCTGTACATTCATGTACATGTTTTATGAACAATTATTATATATATATATATATGACCTCAAAATTCTTATAACACTAACTTCGTCTTTTTAGCAGTAAAAACAGTCTTGTAGCACCTTAAAACTAACATTTCATTATGACATAAGCTGTGAAGTGTGCTCTTCTAGTCTACAAAAGCTTATGCTGTAAGACTCTTTGTTGTGTTTGCTCCTTCCCCATGGCCCTCAGACTGGGTTCTTGGGCTTCCCAGGTGGTCTCAGATTTAGAACTACTTCAGCAGATTTGTTGTACTACTGTGTGCCTAGTGAACCAAGCTCAACTTGTTTACCCTTCAACTTAACTTGCCTGCTTTAACTTTTCACTATGAAGGGATATGCTTCTCTATTTTTAGGATGGCATTTTCTCCCCCCCCCCCCCCGTTTGTCTTAAGTTGTCCTTAAGGAATTTCTACTAGTGCACATGCCGCCGGGGGGGGGGGGATCAGTTAGCAGCTTCATGGGTGGGGCTACAGTTAAAAGTGGGCAAGTACCCCTTTTTCTCTTGTGCCTTCCCCTTTCCACTGTAGCTTCCTCATTACCAGCATGAATTTTCAGCAGCACTTGAGTTACATTCCCACCCTGATCTAGAAAGACTGCCAGTTAACCTTGCTTCTAATGCTATCAGCTTGGGTATACTAATGTGGGTGTGGTTTATGCTCCTCTCATTCTGCTTATGATTTATTTTTTTGATTTATATCCTGCCCTTCCTACAAATGGCTGCCTCTGTGTGTGCTTCTGTTCCAGGGCAATGAAACCCCTAGATAACAAGTTGTTCTGTGTAGATGTTATATATCCAGGCATCCCCAAACTGCGGTCCTCCAGATGTTTTGGCCTACAACTCCCATGATCCCTAGCTAACAGGACCAGTGGTCAGGGATGGTGCGAATTGTAGTCCAAAACATCTGGGGAGGCAAAGTTTGGGGTGCCTGTTATATATCTGATAACACTGCTTCTTCAAGCATTTACGGTAGGTACAACTTTCTTTTTCTCCCCTGTAGAACAAAGAATAGAAGATGTCAGACTTATTCGAGAGCAGCATCCAACAAAGATACCAGTGAGTAGACTTTCAGCTCTATTGTCTGTTATTTGTTGAGAATTAAATCAGGAAAATAACCTGGTAGGTAGTGGCAACACATGCACTTTGGGGACTAGCAGTGAAATCATCCACACTAGAGGCTGCAAATATATTTGGCCTAGGAAGATTTTTATTTTCTCCCTCCATTTCATTCTGCATAATGGAAGTCAAATGTTTGCTGTTCCCAGGTTTTCCTGATTGTAGTCCTCTTGCCCTGTTTATGCATAACTGAATGGAGAAGGGGCTGAAATTGGGGTGACAGGTGGGGAGGAGGGCACGCTAGCCTTTCACTGCAAACCTGTGCCAGGGATGGATTAGTTCTCCCCACAAGGCTGGGGTCTTCTCTATTGCAGCTCCTTTTCGCAGCTCAATTCAGGTGACTGGGTTTGTTTTAAGAATTTCATGCTGAGCCTCATTAAAAATGCAAGGTGGCATACAGTAAAACAATAGAAATAATAAAAATATAAACCACTGTAGTACAAAGTAGCAGAATTGCATTAAGCAAACCTATAGGTATCTAGCAAGAATATGCCTGTGGCTCACCATACTGAAAAGTCCTAAATTATAAGTCCTAACTTTACCATTTTCCTCCAGGTAATCATTGAAAGGTACAAAGGAGAAAAGCAACTTCCCATTCTGGATAAAACAAAGTTTCTGGTCCCAGATCATGTCAACATGAGTGAGCTGATCAAGATTATCAGGTATCTAACCTACCTGTGGTACTGAAAGGTCTCTCATTCAGGACAGTAGCTTGTGCTATACATTAAGGGTTTCCCAAGTGAGCTTTAAAAAATGTCAAGTAACAATCATAACAAAGGTCCACAGTGTTTGACCTACTTGTTGGCAAAACTAAAAAAACAACTGGTCTTGCTAAGCTTCCCTCCTTCCTACAGAAAAGCCTGGCTAGAGTGTGTGCATGGTTGCGCTACATTGCCTGAAGGTGCCACAACTTCTCAGAGGTTGAGTGGGGAATGTTTTGTTCAGTGCCACTGCCTGTAGTTGTTCTGTATGCCTCTAGGAAGTGGTAGGAGCAGGAAAGAGGCTAGGTGTTTTTTTGGGGGGTGGGGAGGGGAGGGATGCTGCACTGGTTCTGTTAGAGCCAAGGCTCTTCAGGTCTGCCTTTGCCATGCAGCTGCCAGTTTTCCACCCAACTTGGAAGGTGGCAGAGATCTTCAGCAGACAATCCCTGCCCACCTCTGCAGCTTCCAAGTTAGGATGGTTGCTTGATATGGAGCGGTGCCACACACTGCATGGCAAGCATATTTGCCGATGCTTGATCGTAACAGGAATTAGGCTGACACAGTTTTCCGTCTCTGTTGACAACTCTTCACAGAAAGGGAACTTGATTATATGGGCTCTATATAATTCTGGAGTGTGATGCCTGTTACTGAGTAAACTTGCTGTAGCTGGCACTGATGTGCTCTGTAGTCCATTGAAATGGTTAAAATGGGTGGTTAGCATCTAAAAGCAACATGCAGTCTCTAGCAGTGTTGTCCTTCCTCTTAGGCAACACAGCAGGCTTTAGTGTCACTTGAGGCTTTATAAGATCAGTGTAGCTGCAAGTCCCTCCCCTCTGATGTTGCTTAGGTGAGGAGTCTGCCTTCAGAAGTGCCCTAATCACACATGCTTTCTGGTATTCATGTGATTCTTGGATGTGGCAAAGCAGGAGACTGTTGCTAAACCAGGAATTTCCAAAGGCAGTGGTTTTTTTTTTTTGTATTTTGCTTCTGCATTTGAATTTGTTAGCCATGTTCCAAGGGAAGTGTCCATTCAGTTTCCTGTCTTCTAGGCGTCGGCTGCAGCTGAATTCCAATCAAGCTTTCTTCTTACTGGTGAATGGACACAGCATGGTGAGCGTTTCAACACCAATTTCGGAGGTGTATGAAAGCGAAAAGGACGAGGACGGATTCCTGTACATGGTGTATGCCTCTCAGGAAACATTTGGAATGAAATCTCTGTAAACCATCCCCAGTGGCTTGTAGCCTAGGATAGTTTTTACCCCTCCCTCCCACAGGAAAAAACAAAGGGATGTCACCAACCTGCTCACAGTAGTTGTGCTTAGCGGGTGTTCTCACCGTACTGTTTTATTTGTGAATATTGAACAGATAAGTGCCAGTATAGACAAGCAGCGCAGCTTTGTAGACCTGCTATAAAATTTGCACAGGCACATTTGCTTTAAGCCTCTGGAATTTTAAACTATACTGTACATGTGTGTGTGTGTGTTAAGTTGTCAATAAAAGGGATGTTTGCATTAATCATAGAAAATGGGCTAGCATTTAGCAGCAAACTGAAATACTTACGTGTGACATCTCATAATGTTAAGTACTCTTTCAGCTCCTGAAAACTGCTTTTTAAGAAAGGGAACAAATAGGAGTAATGGTCTGCTTCTTTTAACTCTTTTTTTGATAGATCAGTGCATGTGATGAAAGGGGTGGCTACTGTTACTTAGAAGGCGAAACATCAGATTGCTAATTATTATATACCAAACATCACAGCTTTATGCTAGTTTTAGGAAATATATACGTAACTGTTGTCGAAGAAAAGCTTCAGTCTATCCAGAGTTTGGTGTTCTGTTCTACACCTTGTTAAATTTATTCTAATTAAATCAACCCAAACCCTCATCAAGGAGGACTTCATTTTGTCAGTCAGAAAGCATTGGGAGGTAGTAGGGCTTTGAGGTTAGCCAATTGCCAAAGTAATACAGTAAACATTGGCAAGCCTGACAGCTGTTGATGTTTCTTTATATTTAGCATATTAATCTCGCTACCTATATTTTATTTTCATTAGAATACATGAAGAACATTTTTGTATTTTCTCGTTGGCAGAAAGCCCGTTTCCTTTAGCTGCATTTCAAACTATCAAAACTCAAAAAGAATTTCCCTTTGTTTTAGACTGGGCAATATCTAAAGTTGCAAAGAAGTTTGATCACTGCTTCCAGTCAGTTGCATAGATAGGGACTTAAATTTTGCTGTAAACAGGGTATGTCCTGTGCAAAAGGAAAGTAATTCAGATGGTGTCCTGCTTCCCCATTTGTTATACAGTGAAATGTAGTAAGCTAAGACTTATCCTTGTATATTAATGCATGTGAATTTAATTATATGTTATAGCAAACAAATTTTTATTATGTGGAGAGGCTAAATCTTGACATGCTGTAAAATATCACAATGACATGCAGTTTCTACCTTTGCATGCATCTGTTCAATGCTTGCTTCTAACAAGTTCACTGTGAGCTTTTACTTCACTGTAAAATTTTAAAGTCTTTTGTTCAGTTACTATTTCTTCATAAGACAGCCATCCTTACAATGGGCTACTGGCTGCTCTTGTATAAATGTTGATTTTTCTTTTGTTTTTAAAGTGCTCAAATGGATGATTCCATCTCAACTTGATTAGAAGTTAAGCTTATATACAAGTCCATTTTAAAACTATCTTAATGCTGTATATGAAGAGCAGTAGACAGAATTGAACAAAAGTCTTCAGCCTCCCACTACCTTGGCTCAGATTCCTTTACTGTTGCAGAATAGAACATTGTCACAAAAGTAGGAGATTCTGTGGCCATACTAATGACACTTGTGAAGATGCTTGAGCTATGAAAAACAACATTGCCTGCTTCCTGAATGTGGGCAAGATACTGGATTCCAAATGAGACTGAGAATTAAGTACCTGTATGAGAACATGGAAAAGCTCCTGACAGAAGAAGCTGATATCCCAGGCTGCAGTGTGGCTTTTCTGTACCCTTCAGAGCACCTACCTAAAATGGACAACTTGCAGATAAAGCTGTTGGATAGCTCTGCAGTACCTGTCTACAGCTGCCACCTTTGAGACAATGCATGTTTATGTTAACCTTTGGTTGAACCTGCTGCACTTGCAGTACGTTTTCTTTAGTCTCCCACTGAAAATGGAAAAAATATATATTAAAAGTGAGGATGTCTGAAAAGACACTACTATAGTCTTTAATTTTTGTTCAGTACATTAAATTTACTCAGATAAAAACATTCTAAAAATGTACAATTTTACCTTTAACAAAGTATAATAAAACATAAAAATTCAAATACCAGAATACTTGACATTTACAATTCAAAATCAAATTAGGTGGATATTAAATATTTACAAAACTTTTAATATTTATATAAAGTTACATGCACATTTGTAATATAATGTAAAAGAAATGGCTCGAAATGGGTAGAGGTGTTTTCTTCATTCCTAATGGAAAGTTATTTTCTGTGCTGCAAGACATAGGCTCTTCCTATGTTTATAAGAAGTTAGTATGCAGAAATAGTTCCAAAGGTAGTTGGAAGAGTAAAAATTGTTTGAATATTTGTTGCTTTCTGAATTACTACTCTCTTAATTCTGCCTTTGGCCATATCTAAGTAAAGCAGCTTAAGAGGCTTACAAGTGTCTATTCAGAAGCAAAACAAAATACCCACCCTTCCCTCCCACCTTAAAATAATTAAGTTGGCCTCAGTTTAGGGCTTTCCCCATAAAATGGTATTGTACCCATTGAATAACTTGCCTTTTACTTGGGGTGGCTTAAATTTGGGTGTCTCTTTCGTATCCTAGGCTTGCATGAAATACAGGGTTTGACATAATTCAGAAAGACCCTTCTTTGTTCAGGCATAGACCCGCATACTGCTTGAGAAATTTCCCATTAACTAAGCCGTGCCTAGTTGAAACCTTAGTTATATGCAAATAGCATTTCTCCAGCAGTTTGCCATGCCAGTTTTTAGTACATAGTTTGTTTCATACAGACCAGGGCTTTTGATGGTTCTGTTTTATGCTATTTTCATGGCACAAATTACATTCTCTAGTGTAAAGTTTCAGCCAAACTATGATCTAGGCAGCTAGTGTCCATTTCCTCTTGCACTTGTCTTGCTTCAAAGTCCTCTGCCTGACAGCCACTTTGTAGATGAAACAGTAGAGAACAGTTTTAATAAAATTAAGTCACTATGCAGGCTTGCCTTATATGCCTCAGTTTACCTTTAGAAACTTAACAAGGCAATTGGCTCTCCACTTGTCCACTAGTTAAGTTAAACATAATTTTGTTTGACAGCCCAACAGCTAGCTGAGACAGCTTTCTTTTTGTATGAATGGAAACTTTATTTCTGAACATCATACTGCTCATGGGGCCATGTTTCCAGAGACTCCAATTTAAATGCCTGATAAAGGCTTTCTGTTGATCCTGGAAAGTTTGTATGGTGTTGGGTTATTTCTGTTTAAGAACCGATACATTTTGCTTTTAGCACATTTTGGGCCAATGGAAAGGCTCCCAACTTTTAAGAGTAAACAATAACTGACAGATTTAGTACAGAGTGGCATGTTTCTGCTGATGTCAATCAGGGTCATTAAGGCAAAGTAAATTGCTCTGTCAGTTCTCATTACCTCTTGTAGTTCTACAAGTTTCCTAATAGTATCCACTTCTATTAGCCGTCTTAGAGGTTCAGTCATTACAAGCATAATTAAAAATCATGGGCTGGATCTAACCCTATATGTAATACTGTTTTGGTAAAGCCAAACAGGATATGAAAGTCTAGCACTTCATTGCATAGAAATAACTGAAGTTGGATGTAGGGCTGCTACAAACCATGTGTTTTTACAACTTTGGACTTGGGTCTCTATGAAGCTGAGAAATGGCAGGAAGCTCATGCTAAGCTTCTCCCAGAGTTGAATATGCAAAACCCGTTGAATGCCTACACCCAAGAGAATAAACCAGTTTGTTTTTTAAAGGCAACAGGTAAGGATAATAGAGCTTATCTCTGATGATATAGAAAACAATAGTGGAGTACCTGGTTTTCTGCCAATACTACCATTATTTCCACAAGATCCACTGTTTTACTACCTCATGGATATGCAGCCAACCCCACCTCCCTGCACCTTCAACCATACAATACCTTGAAGCAGAAATACTCATTTGCCACTTCCATAGTAACATTGTGCACAGCCACTAAAATGTCCCATGTGAGGCAGTTTAAACTTCAGCCCTATCAATGAAAGAAGATAGCTACAACCAATTCAGCATGAATACAAAAAGGTATGCCTCCTTTTGACCAGGTAGGTCTACAATGTTTCAGTTCTGAGCTTTGCTGGCTTTAGTCAGTGGAAAAGAATTCTAACTAGTTAACATCGAAGCCAATACTCTACGTATTTCAAATGAAGGAGGCAGACTACAAACCCGAGTTGTGGTTAAGATGTACAGCTGTTTCTTACTTTGTGACTTCTATATCCTGTAAGCAAGAGCCCTTGTAGAAAGACTTTTGCTATGCAAAGTAAAGCAACAACTTGCAAACTCTGCTGCAGGAGTCTGTGTTTTAAAACTGGCTTTCAAAGGTAGAGTACTGTTTCCTGTGGCAGAAACTAAATATATGGTAAGATTTGAAAGTTGTAGAGGAAAAGTATTTTTTAAAAGACCTGTTTGAGCTCAGTCTCTGGCACTAGACCCTTAGAAACGTAAGTTTAATCCATGACTGACAAATAAATGCCGACAAGCATTGCATAACCATTTCTAGAATGAATTGAAACTTCTACCTTTTTTTCTTTTGGAAGAGAGGGAGGGTTAAGATTTCTTTATTAGAAGTTCACATAGCCTGCTGGTGCCTATTTCCAACCATTGGAACGTCTCTCGCACTGATCTCAGTCTGCTAAAAGTGCAGATAGAATTATACATTCTTCTGTAGTGCAATCCTTTAAAATCCCAGAGTGTAGTGCCTGATTTGTTTTTGAGAAAAAGTAGACATGTTTACCTAGCCTCAAATGTCAGAGTCCAGCAGGCAAATGGCTACTGTACCGTCAACCTCTAGCTCTCACTCCAGATTACAACATAGCTGCCCGGGAGTTCGAGTTTCCAGCACAGAAGATCGAAGTATGGCAACATTCTTCAGCAAAAGTGCAGGAGTTTGTTTACAACAAAAAGGGTAGTTGGCCAGTTTCACCTCCCATCTGGAAGGTCCAACATTTAAGATCCATGTTATAATTTTGGCAAATCAGTAAAAATGGGTTTGATAAACCCCTAAGCTTCAGTTTCTTCCTAGTGTAGTGAAGTAGAGCACCTTTGGATTAAAAAAATAATGTTAATAAGCTCAACAAGTGGACTTCTCAGATTCCAATTTGAAATTCCGTAATTACTCCATGGGCTTTTGCCATCACAAAAAATGAAGTCCATGGAGTTACTGTCAATCTGTGGAATCTAAACTTTCAGCTGGTGGAGCATATTTTAACCGAAATGTACCTGCATGGAGAAGAGAAATACAAGTCAGCAAGTGTAAGACACTTGTGAAGTCTACATTTCACAAGCAATGACACATCACACAGTTGAGCACTATGCTGTTCATAGATAAGGAATGAACATATTAGCAGTAGATGTGAAATAAGGCAGGAGCACCAGGGATACCAGTTTTGAGTGCGAGCAATCTCAAAGCTTACTGCCACAAGAAACCAAGCCCTTATTACCCCACAAAACTCTGCTCTGCATGCTCACGCCAGAGCAACATTTTCCCACTCCTGTACTTTGGTTCTCTCAGGTTTGCTTCAGAGGGCTACTGCTCATCCACAAGAGTACAAACTATTGGCAAAATGTGAGACCTACAGTGGATTCAACCTGTACATGCTCAGACGTTCAATCACTTTAAATTACTGACCATTTTCAGATTTTCCTTTATCTACCACCCCCTTTCCCCAAGCAGCCAAACCTGTATTCTGAGCAATCTACCAACGCCACTTCCGGCAAACCAATTCTGTTCCTAACCTTGTCGATTGAAATCCATTGGTGGCTGCTTGCAGTCTTGAGCTCGGTGACCACTGGCTCCACAATTGTAACAGGACAGATTCCCATTCTTTTTATGGCCTGTACCACTGTTGTTGCTCATCATCCCCTGTGCTTGATACACCCCTGCTGTACTTGCCATAAAGCTTTGCATTGGTGGCACTGCAAACGTAGACTGCCCACTCATGACAGAGTCTGGTGTTATGCCACTGTTGTAAGGAGAGTGAACCATAGGGAAAGCTGAGCTGCTGTTGTACTGCTGTGTGTTGATGTAGCCACTGCTGCACAGTGGATTGAAGGGCAGAAATGGGAAAGTAAACATTGACGGTCCGGAAAAGGGGTGCTGGAAGTAATTAGCATAACTGACAGTCATGCCGCTTGAACCACAGTTCCCGCTACAGCCACAGGAACTGCACACCATGCATCCAGGAGGCTGCTGCTGATGGTGGTGGTGATGGTGGTGATTCTGATTTGGTACTGGGATACTTCCTCCTGAGCCACTACTACTGCTGTTGTAGAAATTGTTCTCGGCAGCTGATGAAAGCGTGGGGCTGGAGCTGGGAGCAGGACAACTGGGTAGGTTTGCCATATTTGCAAAGGATGTGGAGGGGTGACTGCTAGAAGAGGCAGTGTTGCTATTTGCACAGAAGCTGCTGCTGGGCATTGGGGCTACTGGCATACTGCTCAGGGCAGAAAAGGCCACTTTGGTATTGGCTGTATAGAGAGCAGTCCGGGGGTTTATTATTGCTGGGGACACACTGAATTGCATATTACTAGAGCAGGAAGACTGCCCCACAATGGTTGAATCAGTAGGAACTGAAGAGGATACCAGGAGTTTTATGGGGGGTCGTGCCACATGGAAGATGGAGCTGGAAGTTACAGTGGCTGTGGTGCTTGTTTCCACTATTATTCCCGGCTGCTGGGTTGTTTTCACCACTCTGTCTAGAGTGGAAGCATGTACCATTTTGGTCCTTGGACCAAAGTTAATTGAAGGTGTAGAGGAGCCATTTTCAGAAACTCCAGAGAGCACTTGCATGGGCTGATGGGGAGAGGCTGGCATCCCATCTACAACAGTACTTCCAAAGCTCTTCTCCATTTTGATGCCACTTCGAGGTGTGCCAGGTGAGAATTTTGTCCTGTCTTCTAAAGACAAAAGTGAGTGCATAGATGACGAAAGGAGCTTCATGTCTGTATTCCCTCGCTCTGATTTGTGCATAGAGTTCAGTATTCTAATTGGAGTGATGTGAGGGGAGCCCGCAGCCATCATCTGTACCGGCAAGGTGTGGTGACCGGATGGACTGGAACCGGCATCATTCTGCACTGGTAAAACCTGAGCAGTGGGCCTGGCTGAGCTGGAGTTGAAGTGATTCAGTAACATTACTGGCTTCTCCTTTTCTGAGGCTTCCAAGTGGACCTCTAAACCTACAAGATAGACAGATGTCAGGTACGACCAGTCACTTAAATGCGTTAGATGCCGCAACACAACGAGACAGCTTTTCTTACGTCTCTCATTCTCCTCAGCACTGTCTGAGCTCTCCTCCCGGGTATGGATTCCCATGGGGCTAGAAGAGGAGCTGGAGTATTCTGAAGAGCTTCCTTCGCGGGGGGTTGAGAGGGTTGGCTGATCAACATCAACACGTAACTCTTGGGGTGGGGAAGAGAAGAAGAAAAATCAAGTAATGTGAATGGTACTGTTAAGTCATCTTTAGACAGACAAAATCTGTTGTGACTCCCAAGTATATTTGGCTGATAGCCATTGTTAGCCGGGCTCAAAAATAGATCCATGGAAAGTAATTAACCTGAGTCTATTAATTCAATGGGTCTACTCTTCTAAGTATGACTATCCTGAACTACATTGCTATACAATATGTTACAAGAATTAGACATGCGCCAATCTTTCCTGAGTAGGAAATATACATATTCAAACATCATAGTCTTTTTACCTGCTGTATGGTTACCACGAATGCTTTGGATAGGACCAATATGAGTGGTAGGAGGAACTCTGGCCACCCCAGTGCTCAAGGAAGGGGATGTAGCTGGATTGAGGGTCCGTTTCTCAGACTTTTCCCTGGAATGAAAAGGGAAGTGTGGGAAGCAATTTATTAAAATAAACTTGGATTTAAATCTGAATTGGTTCTCTAATTTAAAGAATGTGTGGTATTCAACTAACTTAGAGTAAAGCCCACTAAAGAGATTCTATTCTATAATTTCAAGGGGTCTCACTTGTGTAAAAATTCGCTGCATATAACCTACTGGTATTTTTAGATTTATCATTCTAGACACATGCATGGGGTATAAATGCAACAAAATTTTAATTCAACTAGTGTTGAATTAAGCCAGTCCTGCTTCTGGGTTTTCCTTAGGCAAAGTCCACACAGCAAGCATTTTTACTGGAAAAATTAGGAGGAAAAGATCCTGAAATAACATGGAAAAGCCAGTTTTCTTTAATACCTACTTTTCCAACTCCAGCTGGGTCTTGAGCTTCTTCTTTGCACCCATTGTAAGGGATTCAAATTTATTCAGATCTTCTTCAGTAAGGCTCAGGAACTTAAGATAGGAAAAAAGGGAAAGTCAATTTTATAGTATGCATTTAAAAATGCTGTCTAATATGGCATACTTGACAAAAGTTTCTTTATGAAACCAATGAATATACAGTGGTACCTCGACTTACAAACGACTCGACAACCGAATTTTTCGACTTACGAGTGGTGCAAATGGCCGCACGCTTATGAATTTCTTGACATCTGAACGGAAACCGCGGCGGTTTTAGATAGGGTTTTTTCAACTTACGAATTTTTCTGTTTCCAATGCATTTCTATGGGAAATCACGTTTCCAATGGCGCTTTTTGACTTACGAATTTTTCGACCTACGAAGGTGCCTTCGGAACTGATTGAATTCGTAAGTCGAGGCACCATTGTAGTTAATTACATATTTTGCTTAGTTTTAAAGCAAAATATGTAGATTAGCTATATTCATTAGTTTCATGTGTTGTTATTACAGCAGCTAAGGATCTAGGGACAAACAAGTGTTTAACAGCATCCTAGTATAAAGATGAGCAACAGATTTAGGGACACTATGACTTCCATGCAAAATCAGCTTTTAAATTTGTTTTGTTGAACTATTGCTACTGATGCATGCCCTTGATCATTTCTATGTTATTTTGTCAAGCTACTCAACAACTAAGGTTGTCTCAGCATCCAATTTTATGTAAAATTATTCAGTAGTTATTTGTCAACTTGCAGACTAAAGGTACTTGTCAGATTCAGAACATCCAACCCAGACTTTATTTTCAGGCTTATTAATATTGATAATTATTCTAATAAAGCAGAGAGAAATACCACAACAATACCCCATTCTGTTATTAAATTCAATTTATATTTCATTATGTATCTTTTATGAAGGGTCTAAGATGTGCTAAGCACTGTACACAGGTTAAAGATATGTACTGTATTGGAAAACAATTTACTGCAGTGTAGAGCTTTAAATTTGAGAGCAAAAAATAGAGCAAGGAATCCACTAGAGGGCACTCTGATATTTTTTATATATAAAAAACAAACCAAGAGTAATGTTATTAGCTTACAACAGTAGCTTACAACATATCTGAACAGAGTTGTGAATAAAACTGTTAAAAAGAGTGACATTCATTTGAGCAAGGCACAGCATCTCTGCTCTTTCTCAGATCACATGAGGAATTTTGCTTTCTAGGAACTCATGCATCCAGGAAAAAAAGTCATCATAGAGGGGTGATTTATGTGCAACAGCTTTTATTAGAGGGTAAATACTTGTAGTGTGTCAACATTTCACAAAGAAACTTCTAAATAAGCCACTAGATGAAGACTTCTGCCAGAAAGCCAAATCGCTGAAGAAGCCATATCAGCATTTCTAATCAGTCTTAAGCCTTTCCCAAAATTTGCATTCTCTCTCTATACCACAGATTAATACAGCAAAACAAACACAGCAAACTGTTTTCCCCTAGCCAAGCCAGGACTCTACCTTCTCCATTGAGAGCTGTTTGAAAACAGGATAGTACTTGTGCAAGCGTAGTTTCCGCAGCCAGTCTAAAATCCCATTTTGTTCCTGGGGGGTTTGAGGACTGGGAGTCAATACCGATGAAGAGTTCTCCAACTGGGAGCGGCAAGTGAGTGAGGATGCAGCCCCACCTGTATGAGTGCAGTGGGGGAGTGCAACAGGTGTAGCGGCCGGATGCTGCACATGATGCTGGAGACTGTTCTGTGAAGACTGGATACCAGCTACGCCACATATAGGTCTGCAAACATAGAAGGAGAAACTATTCTATACATCAAATCAAGAACAGGAATGCTGTACATTCTCGTTTCATCCTAGAGCATGTCCCTTGACCCATGATGCAGTTTGCCATCTTTCTGAAGAGCCAGCATAACACTGAAAAGTCAGAGGGCTGGCGAATGTAAGGCAACAGTTACTCCAGCTGCTTAGGTTAAGGAATTACTTGTCTGACAGTGCCAACAGGCATAACCAAGAAAAGGGAGCAGAAGTAAGGATTATGTAGATGCAGTAAGTCACTAACCATCCTGCATACTTACTTCAACATGAGCCTCTTGTATAGAAATGTAGGGATGAGTTTTAGCTGCTTTTCATAGGACAGTTCTAAGTTAGCATTTATATCCTCATAAGTGTTTTGAGGAATTTGTTTCCATGGAAGAATATACATGGGAAATCTTACATCAGAACTGTAAATGATGTGTTGATTTTCAAATGCAACTAAACATTTTCTATGTTAATTCCCTCCACTGAAATAAAGCACCTGTACAAAGTAAAATGCCACCTTTGAATGTCTTTTGAGAATGAAGGGGCAATCTGTGAAGTCACTTTCAAAGTGATAGTGAAAAATGTTCCACATTATACAGAAATCTGAACAGCATGCCATAGCTTCCCTACATCACACATACACTAAATTCATCTCACCTTCCGGAAGCACCCAGCGTCGTACCTACTTTATAAAGGGAAGTGTTGCCTGGACCTAAAAACAAGGAGATCAGGTGTTTGGACAAGGCCTGAGTGGTAAAATGTCTATTCACATGTTTGTTAATAGGGAGAAATGAATCTTAAAACTCACTTGAACTTTGAAATTGCTGGGAGTGAGATGAAGTGCTGAAAAATTTCTTGACGTGGTCATTTTTCCAGATGTGGGAAGGTAATGATGCCAAATACCTGAAAAATGATTTCAACTGAGTAATGGTCTCTCTGCATTTGCACCACAAAGATCAAAACTGCAGCTTTTAACAGAAGAGTGCCAAAATGAACATTTTAGCACACAAGACACAAACAGCTACATGACACACTATGGAAATACCAGGCACACATACTGAGGAGGTCCCTACAGACAAATGCTGTTTGTTACAATGTGTAAATTGTCACAAGGAGCCCTGAACCTCACAAGTAGTCAATGAGAAGAATATGGTTCTCTCTTGATATGGAGTATACACAACAAAGGCAAACACCTACTAATTTCTGAAATGTGAAGTGGGTCATATTAACAGTGCAATGTGCCAAAAAAACCCAACATGAATCTAATCTGAATTTGTACGGATTGCTGCTAACCGAGCGCTATAAATCACAATTTATATATATGTGTAGGTGTGTACAAATGCATGCCACTTCTTTCAGAAGTTGTTTACAATATACAGAAGAACCATAAAACTAGTAACAGTTAAAAGCCAACTAATAAAATAAAATAATTTCAGCTACAAAGAACAATTCAGTATCAGCAAGTCAGGGAATGTCTGGGTAAACAAAAAGGTAGATTAGGGAGCTCATTTCACAAGGTGGGCATCATAACATAAAAAAGACCCTTCTCTGAACCCCAGGTAACCAAACTTCAGCAGGACATGGTATCGTCATAAGAACCCCATCCAAAGACTACAATGACCTGGGCAGCTATATGGATTTCCCCAGCCACTCTGGGCGGCTTCCAACAGAAGTATTAAAATACAATAATCTATTAAACATTAAAAGCTTCCCTAAACAGGGCTGCCTTCAGATGTCCTCTAAAAGTCTGGTAGTTGTTTTTCTCTTTGACATCTGGTGAGAGGGTGTTCACAGGGTGGGTGCAACTACCGAGAAGGCCTTCTGCTTGGTTCCCTGTAACTTGGCTTCTCGCAGTGAGGGAACTGTCAGAAGGCCCTCAGCATTGGACCTCAGTGTCAGGGCAGAACGATGGGGGTGGAGATGCTCCTTCAGGTATACTGGACCGAGGCCGTTTAGGGCTTTAAAGGTCAGCATCAGCACTTTGAATTGTGCTCGGAAACGTACTGGGAGCCAATGTAGATCTTTCAAGACCACTGTTATGTGGTCTCGGCGGCCACTCCCAGTCACCAGTCTAGCTGCTGCATTCTGGATTAGTTGTAGATTCTGGGTCACCTTCAAAGGTAGCCCCACCACTTAAAACTTCCCAAGGTAAATATTTAAAATGGAGGACAAATTTTGAAGTGTACATGTAGACCAGGATGGAATTGTGAACAATTAAAATTTCGGCAGAGGAAATATTTTATAGTATTATATTGCTCTTACATAATAAATTTTCAAGAGATCAACATTAGTGAAAGATAGCAGACAGGCTTTTAAATGCTCTCCTCTGCCAGTGCTTTACTTTCTCTTGAAATTAAAAAAGATTGAGCTCCCTAGAAACATATGCTACCAACTACATGCTATATATAAACATATTGTCGTAATTTATCCACAGGCTTGTTTGAAAGCAACTAAGTATCTGAAGGTCTCACGAGCTGCTTAGAAGCAGGAATGGAGAAGAGATCAAATTGGGGATATGTTTCTCTTGCATTTACATTTTTAATCACAGTTCTGATCATTTACTAGGGATCACAAGACCCAAACTGTGAAGGCAGTATCTGATTTGCAGACGAGTGGGGAGAAAAAATAAGCAAACCTCAACAATCCAGACCAAATCATGACATCTGGCAAGTCAACTGGTACTGGTATGTGCTCTTCTGGAACCTTTGGCCCAATTACAATCTCTATGGTCCCGTGACTGTGGCTTTATTTTACAGTGATCAGGGACATGTGAAAATCATTAATATGAAAAATGCAGGCACTACAGTTTTGGAGCCTCAAACTTGTAATAAATCCAGTTTTTTAAAAAGAAAGAAAGAATCTGGACTCCAACTCTTCTATGAAGCAGCAATCACTGTATGGATATGCCAGTTAGTACAGCAAAGGTGGACTAATTAAAACTGATCCCAAAAGCCCAGAAACCTCATGTCCTTCACAACTTGCAAAGCCATTAGCTGCAGTGATCCAAGTGATTTCTACTCATATTGCTCATGTCAGCGAAACATGAATTTCAATGCTGAGAAGAAACTAACTAAATGTTGATGGATTATTTGGTTTGTTACCAGAGGCACATACTTCCTGTCTCAGCCTGGGAAATTACTTGTGCTGTTCTGTCAATCCTAGCAAAAGTGAAGAAAGACATTCCTTGAGCCTAAATGATACACAGAAATTTTGTTTCCAACACACCACTGAGTACTATAAATTATGATTTTCTAAACTTGACTGGAGCCCTCAGAATACAGCCTATTTCCTGCTAGAGTAACTATTTTTATCTACTGAGCCTGGCTTATCATTTCAGGGGCCAAATAATGTTCTGGCCTAGTTAGGATCTAAAAAGCTGCAGTGGAGTCCTTAAGACTCATTTGAGCTGCATTACCACAAGCTATAACTTGGGCTTCTGCTACTAGTATGATTCCTTCTACTAGTATGATTCCTTCTTTTTACTTTAAAACTTGCTTGTTAGGGAACTTGGCACCATTATTTTCTGCCAAAATGATTCACCTCTCTTGTCACGAAGTGGAATCTCTCCATACACAGGCTTCCTGTTCTCTAAAAGATCCATCACAAACTACTTTTGCCGCTCAATGGCATTGTCCCATCATCTTTCTGCTCTTCCATCCCAACTTACTGTTTCCTGTGACCTTCATTTGTCCAATTCCACTACAGCCACCCAAAGGTCCCTGGTCCCTGAAACAATTCTACCTCTCTCCTTATGCCTTCAACTACCACCCAAAATGCCTCCTCAAACCACACCTTTCCTGGGAGCCCCTAGAACAACTCCCTAGTCCCAATACCCTGCTGTAATTTAGTCAGAGTGGGTAAATGAAATAATGGAATAATTTTATTGCTACCACCGTTGTTTCACTGTGTCTGTTTTTATATTTGTAAGCCCACTGGGAGTAAAGACCAGTCAAACCTGTTCTTTGTAAAGTGCTGTGTAAATAGATGGTGCTATCAAAATAAACTTTCACAAATGGCTGATACTTTGGTATCTGGTGGGCCCTTTTGGCTCCTAAAACTGCAAACAAGGGACCAATAAAAACCCCTACCAAGGAGAACTGCCTGAAAGTCTTAAACATGTGTAAAAATAATAGCAATTCAGGTACAGACACTGTCAGTGCTGGTACTGGGTCCAGAAGGTACAGTCATACCTCAGTACGCCTCGGTTTGAGTATTTTCAGTTTAAGTACTCCACGGACCTGTCTGGAACGGATTAATCCACTTTCCATTACTTTCAATGGGAAAGTTACAGGTAGGTAGCCGTGGATTCTTATCTCATTATGCATGATCAAGCTTTCTTTAGCACCTCAGCCCTTGCTTTTTCCCCGCAGGACCAATTGCAGTAATCAGCAGTCATTAACAGCCATCTACAGGTTTACCACTCCCATCAGCCCATCACCCATTCCCACCCACCCCCACCACCTTCTGAGTCTTCTGTTTCAAGTGTATCTGAAGAAGTGTGTATGCACACGAAAGCTCATACCAAAATAAAAACTTAGTTGGTCTTTAAGGTGCTACTGAAGGAATTTTTTTATTTCAATGGGAAAGTTCGCTTCAGGTTAAGAAAGCTTCAGGTTAAGTACGGACTTCCGGAACCAATTGTGTTTGTAAACCGAGGTACCACTGTACTAGATATGCCACCCCACATTTGGAGCATAATTACTCAACACTAAGGAAATGCTGTCAAGATAAATGTGCATAAAACTAACAGTAAACTTAAATCCCAGTAAATCTGACAAAACATTCAAAAACCAATATGCAGACAATCAAAGAGCAAGGGAATTATTAACAGCAAGTATTTGACCCAAACAGGTTTCCATTTGGTGTAGTTTCCTTTTTGCACTGACATAAAATACTTGCAAAGCATACCTAAGGTCCGATTCCAGGTCCATGTGGTTTCTTTCTAAGTAAAATGAATCTGGACCAGCTAGGCATGGAATGAATTTCTCCAATTTTTCTTCTGGGTACATTTGACCTAACTAAGAGAGAAGACAATATGTTTGAATGCAACAATTGAAAATGGAAAAAACAAACCAACCCAAGCTTATTTACACAATTTATTTAAAAACAGCACCTTGCAGATAGCCACTGTTTCAATTGTACTGATACTAAAACATACCTCAGGATGCTTCTGAAACATTTTTTTTATACAACCCAAGACATCTTATTCTTTTTACCTTTGAAATGAATTCAGCCACTTCAGCAGAAGACTTTGTTACCAATGTCACTGAAGAATCAGACCATAAGACCTTTGGGAAGAAAGAATAATTTGCGTTACCTGCATCAAACACATCTGGAATTGGCCTTGCTTGGATGCATGACTAGTGCCCTCAGATTGGTGACTGAAAAGCGGATTCTGGGATGTATCCCTGCCTACTTTTACATTCCAAAGATGACTATCTTCCTCCCATCTTCCTGGGGCCTCTGAAGTAATCAGCTACGCCACTGTCACTAATCTGTACTGGCACAGATTGCAACATTTTTTCTCCCATTGTTACACAAAATCCTTTGTTGATTATAGTGTATTACTTTGTATCTGAATTTCTGTACCAAATATATTTCAAGTTAATACTGTACTACAAATCCGAGCGCATTTCACATGCCATCCTTCGGACAGGTAGCATTACTCTATGTGGGAGGAACTGTTCCATATTAAAAAAGGACACGGAAACCATATACGTCACATGAACAAATTCTACAGTCAACACCTACTGTAACTTGTACAAAAGCTGTGGTTATACTCTGCTTCCTTAGGTCTGAAGCAAAAAAGCAGCACAAAATGTGCCTCTTTACATTAGCAAAATATTACTAAGGGAGAACTCCATATTGATGGAACAGTCAACATATTGCAATAATCACACCCACTTGCAGTGCAGGTTGTTAATGATAGGGGCTAATGCGTGCGAGAATATGACACATTGTAGAATCTGCAAATCTATTGCCTATCAGGACACAAGATGGGCTTCTGACCTATGCCTATGGATGTGCACCTGAAGATTTACCAAGCCAACATGGTAAGCATTCCCTTTCATGTATTTTCAATAAATTTATTGAAAATTTATTAACACTAGCCAGAGGATCATTAGGCTGTTGGCTGACTGATTTAATTCTGCTATATGTACATTTGAACACAATGCCCAAGAATTTATCCAGCACTTAAAATTTTGTACTTTTTCAGTCTGAGATAGAAGCATTTGTAAATTATGGGGAAATAATGCCTTATGCTTAAAAAAGAGGGGAGGGGGAGAAAATTAGAGTGATATTTCTACATGACTCTAGTATCGATGACAACCAAACACACACAATTTTCTAGAACTGATGCTGCTGCCAGAAGTACTGGTGAGAGGAGAGAGTTTCAAAATACATTACGTAATTGAGGAATTTCCTCTTCCCAGCACTTCTTCCACCAAAACCAAGAAACGAAAAGCAGGGTTTCTAGCACCACCACAGTCTTTTAAAAAATCTCTTTTACACACAGATAAATGATACAACGTGAGGAACTAACTAAGCTCTTCAGGTTATACAGCCTTCAGAACTATGGCAGGATGGTTCTATTAGATTACATCTCACTTGCCTTTCCAGACACTTGAATGTGAGAGAGTACCAATGAGATCTGCCCAGAGAGGATGGGATACAAATCTAAATTAAAGAAATATATTTGAATTCTCAGTACTATTTTTTACAAGTTGGCCCCAGAACAATTTTGCTGACAGCTACCTGTAATTTCCACTGAAATTCTAGCACAACACCCCTGTGTTATGCATGTGATATTCTGGGTAGAGCAGTTTATATATGCAACTCTCTCTCCTTTTGCAAATCACCAATAATAAAACAGCAGCCAAGTATAAGTAGAAAGCTGGGGAAAGAAGTTGTGAAAAACGGCAGAAGCATTTGGGCAGAAGAGGCAAAGAGGCTGCTTCTGCAATAGATTATCTACAACCAGGGAATCAGAGTGCAGCTAAAAGGCACAGGGATGTTTTGCTGTTGTGGCTTATACTGAGAGTAAAATATATTCAGTGCATTTTTTTAAAATGCTGAAATTAAATTTTAGCTATTCAACATCTTTACACCCATGTCCAATTTTCCCTATCACTGTATGGCTCACCTCCAGTTAGAACATGGTTTCAATATACTGTTTGGTTTAGCATATTGGGATGTAATATGAGAAGAATTTTATCAAATGTTTCAGATATAGTTTTGGTGTCAAAGCTAATAGCGGTTGAACACATAGTTTCAGTGAAAAGACATCTGCTAAAGCAACAGTATCCTCATGGCTTTGAGTGCCCCAAAGGCTGGTCCCTTTCATACCTCTTTTAAATTTAAAAGATCTCATTCCTTGGAACTTACCTCAAAGGAATATTCAAAGTTCCTATCATTCTTCCTGTGCGATAATCCCTTTAGTTCCACTTTTTCAACACTCACTGTTAGAAAACAAAATGAACAAGATCTGTTAGGAACATAGAAAACTGGCTTATACTGTCAGAACATTGGTCCATCCAGTTCACTACTGTCTACATGGATGGGCAGCAGTTCTCAAGGTTTCAGCTGCGGGTCTCTCCCAGCCTACCTGAAGATGCCAGGGATTGAACCTGGGACCTTCTGCATGCAAAGCAGATGCTCTGCCACTGTGCTATGGCCCTTCCCCTCAAAGGAATATTGTTGTGTCCCAAACAGGCAAAAGATGAATGCACAACATTATTTCCTTTCTCTCAGTTTCAGAGGTGCAGGTTCACAGATGTTCCTGGCAGTAGAAAACAGCAAAAACCCTGCACATCTATAGTGTACGCTGGTGTTCTTGGCTGGCATCAAACCAAACATGACAAAAAGACTTGGCAAATTGGTAGATAAGTTTCAGAATAATAATGACCCCTAACTCTCACACCTCCAAATAGGCTAGGCTAAGCATGGTGACTAGCTCAAAAATCATCCAGTAATAATCATGGGTAAATGGCAATTTCCAACTTCCAATCGTGTTTTCCCAAGGCAACCATCCAGCATTTGTTTCACTGTTGCTTTCAACTTTTACCTTTCCTAATGCACCCAAATTCTAGATCCTTGATTCCTTCTAGCAGCTCATTTCTACCTAAAACTTGTAGAATAAAGGCCTCTCTTATGAACTTCAGACAACTTCCCCATCTCTAGCAGCCTAGATTTGTAGTAAGCTATACTTCTGGTGAATACAGGAGCAATTGTGGTAACTATAATTGTGATTCTATGTGGAAGACGTTTACAGGACACAGTACTGTTTCTATTATGGTTGTGAAGGGGAAAGGTTTTGCTAATGAAGCGGGGAAGAACAAGAGAACCCTCCCCAATCATTGATACTTTGTCACCCAACTAAACTTTTCACTGGCTCCAGGAGACTAGGCTCTGCATACATTTGAACCTTGAATATTCAAACTCCAAGTTGTTATGTTGTGAACCGCCCTGTGATCTACAAAATGTAATAAATAAAATAAAATAAAAATAACAGTGAGGTGTAGCCATACTTTTCTATTGAAGGAAAAATACCCCGTGACACCTTAAAGCAGGCACCCCCAAACTTCGGCCCTCCAGATGTTTTGGACTACAATTCTCATCATCCCTGAGCACTGGTCCTCTTAGCTAGGGATCATGGGAGTTGTAGGCCAAAACATCTGGAGTGCTGCAGTTTATGGATGCCTGCCTTAAAGACTAACAAATTTATTATGGCATAAGCTTTTGAAGATTAATCTTCCACTTCATCAAATGAAGTTGTCTTGAGTCACTGAAAGATGCTGCTGTAATAAATGTGTTAGTCTTTAAGGTGCAACAAAACACTTCATTAATTTTACCAGAGGAAAGTTAGCATCAAAGTCCCTTTGCCACTGGGATTCTTTGCCCTTTCCTCTAGGAAATTTGGTTCTTGTTGTCACCAAGTAGAGATGTACTGATCAGTTGAGGAGCTATGCATATGCAGAATGGTTGCTCACAACAGTCTTGAGGATTTTCAAAAGCCAAGACTGCAGACCACCTCAGACAGAGCTTTAAATGGAGCATTTCTGTGTTATTCTAAGCACTGGCACCCTCTTCCATTGCTGCTGTGCATGAGAAAACACATACATTTGCTCCTATTGTCAACTCAAAAGGTGCTCATCAATCAAGCTCAAGATGGACCGGATTTTCTTTTTGAACTTCATAAATGACTTAAAACAGGCCAAGGCCATTTTCAGAAGTCATATGCTGTTATTTCTGAAATTAAAAGAGACTTTATATTAAGACATGGTTAATGAAAGCATGACTAGGCAGCAAGAAACGACATAGGCACTTAACTTGCTCTATCTGCCAAACACTTATGGAATAAAGCCACAAATGGGAGCTACTAAAACTCACATTTTAATTGTCCTGAACTCAACTTCAAAAGATATCAGAAATGTCTTTGAGGAAATCTTCAGAAGTTGACATCAGTAAGGCCTCTCTTAATAAAGTTACTAAAGGACAAAGTCATGCTGAAATACTGTTTGCCAGTTTATGCAGAGCTGAAGTTGTGAGCATTTTGAAGAACAACTGACAATTTTAAATTTGCTTTGCAAATCACCCAATACAGTACTGTACTGGCACTGAAAACAGAATGAATAAGAGTTCCAAACAGCCTTTCCAAAAAGGAAACATCACTCTTAATGAATTGTTTCTTTTTTACATTGCAAGATTCAAAGAACTATACCGTACAACCACTTCAAGCCTTAAGGTAAACAGCTTTTATTCAAGACTAAGGCTTTACAACTGAGGCACATTTGGACCATCGTTGTTTTAAAATGTGAGCTAGATGATAGGCTGTCAGAACCCAAAATTAGTGCTTACTCAGAATGTTTTTAACATATGCAAAATACTCAATTTTGAAACAAAAGGAAGAGTTGGTTGATTGTACCTTTCTAAAAACACAACTGTTCTTAGCTTGCTGGTGAATATGCCAGCAGGCAAAGTCAACAAGAACATGTTTAAAAATAGCAATGTCTGTATAATAGCAGCATTCATATGTAACACTAAACCATAACATTTCGTTTAGCAAACCCTACTCTGCAGGTGTACATGCAGCCAGAGCCCCTCCCACTTGCACAAAGGGAGGAGCAAACAAACCACAATGGGAAAAGTTTAGCATGTTGTCCAAACCTAAGATCATGATTTGTTTCATCCAAACAAACCACAATCCCAGATTCAGATATACTAAACTTTCCCTGTCATGGTTTGCTCACCCACTTACACAAAGGGGCATGATTTAATAAGCCAAACTTTATGGCTTACCATGACCGGCAAATGCAGCCAGTGAATAAAGGTAATTTGGAAAAAGTCAACACAAATATTTAAGCATTTTTCCAAACCTCACTTAGCTCCCTTCTCCTCTTGCCCACCTCTTGAATAACATCATTTCTCTCTACATAGTGAATTCCAGTTTTAAATGAAAAAGTTCATGTTTCACTTTTGCTCAGTCTGGTCCATATTCAGAGAGTACCAACATATAGGAACCACTGAAAGAAACTTAAATAAAATAAAAACTCAACTAAGCTTCTAGAACTATTTAATACTTGTAGTATTACTTTTCAGTACTTTGTACCCAAACCACATGTTCATCTTCCTCTAAAACCTAATCAGACTTAACTAATAGGGATTCATAAGTGCAGCCGGTCATTTATTTACAGAGTACTCATTCCACTGAGTAGGTATCTGAACACTTTGCCATGGATGGAAAGAGGGACATAGCATGCTATCACCATCAGCCCTACAGGGAGCAAGTGCATTGTTTTGATCGCATCTGCTATGTTGCTTAGGCAACTGCTTCATCATAGGTGAACTAGTCAGGCCTGAGGGCAAAAACTAAAGCTGCCATCCTTATGTCCAAGGGTCATAAGACTTGGCCTCAAAATAAAGTAATAGAAGATGGATTCAGCAACTCATAAGCTGGTGTCTGGTGCCTTTCAGTACAAATGATCCCTGAATTCATTCTGTTTATTAACTAAATCTGAAACACAGGCTATAAGATGTTTAAAATGTGTGTAAACTGCATTCAGACAGAAATCACAGCAATGCTGAATAGTATGTGCCATTGCAAACTCAGGAATATAGCTGATACTATATTATTGGGGCTTCAACAAAGGCCCAATAGAACACTCCACTTGAACTCCTTTTTTCACCCCCACCCCACCCCATTTATAACAGCTCAGCTGAGCTTCCTATCTCATGACCTACTCTGTTCTAAATCATTAAATATTAAGATGACACAGAAACCTTTAGACTTAAACTTTACTCTATTTAAGGCTCAGCACACGAGACACAGGATTCTCCTGATACACATTAACTTGTTCCAGAGACAGCATGAGCACAGTACTTTCCTCAGGGAGCTCAACTGGTGCCTTCATTATACACATTTAGGTGGCCTTCGGCTGAGTGACATCTGATACCCTTTAAAAATGTGATGTGGAAGGGGTATTATTGGGTGGTCTTTGGTTTTGTTTTAATTATGTATTTTCTGTTTTTTGTATTGTGATTTTGTGTTGTGAACCACCCTGAGGTCTACAGGTATAAGGCATTATACAAATTTAATAAATAAATTGTGGGATGTAATCCACTGGGAGCAGTCAAATACAACATTCCTTGTTTTGCTAGAGTGGACATGCAAGGGAATGTGTGGTCCAGCCAATCGAAACTTCCTGTTCCTCCTGGGCTGGAGCATCCTTGCATGTGACTGGTAGGTGGGCGTGACCTTTCCAGACCTGGTAAAAGGCCAAGTCACGCAGCCACCTCCCTCTCTTTGATCTTTTTTCGTCCTGCGAACTTCCTGATTCACCTGGACTGTACTGCTGGCTGCCAGCCAAGCAATCCCCCAGGTTATCTCCCATATGGGGTAAACCTGTTTGTACATGTTTGTAACTTTAAGTCTAAAGCCTGCCTTCAGGGATCACACTGTGCTCTATCTGATCATGAGTAAAACTACTTTTTGTTACTTATAAATAAGACTGTTGTGTCTTTATTCTTTTAGGAGGGATCAAAGGGGGTCTTACCAGGAATAATAAAACATGTCTCAATCTGGGCAAGCCAGACTGAATTGTATATTGTCTTAAGAGAACCACACAAGTTCGCAACCAGCTTTCTGCTGCGTAAGAAGGGGAATGTAACTCTGCTATAAAAAGAAATTTGCCAGTGTGAGTTAGGAAGGATAATAATCAATATGTCCTCTCCTGCCACCCTCAACATTCCCACATAAATAAATTCCAGCCAGGCAAAAGCACTTGAGAAGAGCACTGAAAAGGGCAGCGAAGCCTCCTATTTGGGGAAGTGTCTTGAAGGTTGGAAAGACCTGGAGGGCCATATTTTACCTCTAGACCTGAGATTCCCTGCTCCTGTTTTATGGAATAGCAGTATTCATAGGGATAAACACATGGAATGCTTATTTATTGGTTGAGTCCCTTACTTTTAAATTGCTGTGCTAATCTTTTTTATGTTCCTGGCTGGTTCTGCAAATGGGTTTCTTTCAATTTCAGACGGTGAATAACTCTCATGTGTCTCCAAAAACAGGATCTAAATTAAAAGAAAAACTTGTGCTCATATCCTTTCATTCTTAAAAAAAATAAATCAAAACAAAGTATGAATTCAATGGCCAGAGGAGTAGTGAAGTCAGCATTTTAGTTAACCACAAAGTCCATCTTAATAAGTATTCCAGAAGTTTATTAGTATATTAAGGGTTATGAGAAAAAAATAACTGCTATTTAAAAGGGGAATGACTCATCTCAGGAACAGGAAACAAAAAACCAGATGAATATTATTTCTGCACAAAACAGCTGAATACAACACAGTATGGTCTGCTGCTAGAAGCAAAAAAATATTACTGTATTTTCCTGCATATAAGACTACTTTTTAACCCAGGAAAATCTTCTCAAAAGTCAGGGGTCATCTTATACGCCAGGTTGTATTTCTTATATGGCGAGTATATTCCAAACTCTATATTTTAACTGGAAACATTGGGGGTCGTCTTATACACCCAGTCGTCTTATACACCGGAAAATATGGTTTCTTAAAGGTCCCTGGATAACAGTGCTATATCTTTATTGTTAATACAACTGAGTCTGCCCACTCTCTAGGAGGCTTTAAAAAAAGAAAATGAACAAACTTGTGAAAAACAAAGTGTTGTATGTCTGTTCCTGGAGCTGAGAATATATTGTTGATCATCACACTACTCTTTCAAATTCTTACCTCCTATTCACTGCATACCTAATCTATGAAATGTGTGCAGAAAGACAAAGGTGGAATTAAAAAATGTCAAAGTATCTCCAGTGCCACACTTCGTATCAGTCTAAGCAAATGTCCTGATTTTTTTTGGCAATCTCAGTTCTAGGTAAAAAACGGATTCCAGACTTCAAGGTAATACAGTAAGTACATGCATCCCTTCTGAAAAATGTGATCATCCAAAGTTCAGAGGTCAGTTCACGACCTGCAGCTTAAATATAAACTTTTCAAATATATAAAATCTATACTTGGTTGAATGTAGCTTCATTTCAGGGAAAAAAGGGTGTGAATCAATATCTAGAACAATTGAGGTTGGCAATGCCAAAATGAACACCCACATTTTAACCATTTTGAATCTTGGGAACCTATCCTTGGAGCCAGCAAGCTGTAGACAGAAAAGACTTAAGCTAACTTTCATAGCTGCCAAGTTCTCCCCTTTTTTAAGGGAAATTCCTTTATGCTGAATAGGCTTCCTCGCGAGAAAAGGGAAAACTTGGCAGCTATGCTAACTTTGCAAATGATTTTTTTTTGGGGGGGGGGTTGCCACAAAAACAACATTTGGCTTTGAATAAAGCCTTTGAAGTACAACATGCAAGGCTCACTTTCCAACTGTAATAGAAGGAAACTCCCTGTATGGGAAACCCGGATTGCTCCAAACACAGGATCTCTAGAGCAGGCATCCGCAAACTGCGGCCCTCCAGATGGTTTGGGCTACAACTCCCATGATCCCTAGCTAACAGGAACAGTGGTCAGGGATGGGAATTGTAGTCCAAAACATATGGAGGGCCGAAGTTTGGGGATGCCTGCTCCAGAGGCATAGCCCAGTGGAACGTTCAGTACACAAAATTAAAACAAGCTATTAAACAGGCTGGATGCATGTCACAGTAGATGAATATAAACCTATGTTGCAGCTACATGCACAGTTGGTTGCCCAGTCTCAGAATGATTTCTTAAGAGCTAGAAAAGGGCAACTAAAAATTACCAATTGGTAGGAGCAGTGTGAGCCTTTTTATTTTTTAAAGAGATAGGGAATGCTGGGGTGGAGGATATGACAGAGGGTTTATACAATGACAAATCGGGTGGATCAAATCGGGTAAATGAATCCAGCATTCATTTTGATACACTATTTTTCTATGTACAGGGTCTACCTACTCTATGAACAGGGAATCATTCTGGTATGCAGTCTCTCTACAGGTAATTTTGTGATACAGCCCAACAACAATTTTACCATTTGATCTACTGCTTGAATGGGCAAGGCCTGATTTGTAGTTTTCATGGCTAAACAATGCAGCCATAAGCTTTTAAAAAAGGATCGAACAAATTCAGTGTAATAAGTCTATTAATGTTAAAATTGAATTTCTGCAGTATCCTGTGAAATAAACAGCAACTTCACATAATTAATCAAATCAGGATCTGAAGCAGCTGCAGAACGTTCAAGTTTTCGGGCATTAATTAATCCATGTAGGATTATACCTGGAACCTGTCAGTGGGACTACAATATAGTATCAGCAGCTGCTCTGACAGCATGCGCCTGAGAACTGTCTTGTGATAAGACACCCCAGCCAGATCAGATGGCAGTAACATTTGTGACTAAAAAAAAAAGACTATGAAATTAGATTGTGAAGAAGTGATTTTCTACATTTTGATGATCGTGTCTATTGATTTACATGGGGATTTCAGTGGACAAAATGGAATTCGTAAACAGAATATACATGTATACATACAATATAAAAATAGCATAGCTGCCAAGTTCTCCCTTTTTTTAAAGGGAAATTCCCTTATGCTGAATAGGATTCCTCGTGAGAAAAGGGAAAACTTGGCAGCTATGAAATAGTGAATATTATTTTAAGATGTAAAATATTATAATACTGCATCATAATACTGTATGCCAGGGTGGGGAAACATCAGCTTGCAGGCTAATCTTGGCTTGCCACATTACCCTATGAGACTATTTTCCCCATAACACGCCTACCTGCTGACGTCAATAGTTACATCAGCTGATATGGGGGAGGATATGATTTAATCCTGCCTTGGCTGTCTTATCCTGTTCTCAGCAGAGCCCTCACACCTCCTTCCCAAGGCCCAGCTCCTTGCTCACCCAGCTTTGGGAAGGCAGTGAGAGGGCTAAGGGCAGGCGTCAAATGTTGCTGAGGGCCACCAAAAAAGGTATTGAGGGCCGTATGTGGCCCTCGGGATGAGCATTGGACCACCCTGTCTTAGAAGCTTATAGATACTGGTGTCGCATACAATTGCAACAGAGCCCACACGTTACTGGCCAGCGTGCCCACACATGCCCACTTGTTGACAATCTACACTACAGCATGAAAGAATCAATTGCCTCGTTCATTTTTAAAAGTAGCCTCAAACTAACTCTTTCCCCCTACTACTAAGTAGCTATATACAAGCCTGAACTATCAGAGGACTGTTGCCTTCCAGAAATCTAACAAATGCCAACCCAGTCCAGACACCTGCCTATTTTTCCTTCCCTCTTCACCAAGTCCTTCCAAAGTACAATACTTTAAATGGGAATCTATGACATGCTGTATTTCGGATGAAAGTAGAAAAAAACAAACAACTGTAATTCATCTTCAAACTCTTACAAATTTCACAAAACACCTGCCCCAATTCAAAATACAGAGAATGCAACTATTATCAATGCATGGCTTCTTGCTATCCAAGGAATAACAGCCCCATCCAATCACTCTTTGAAGTCATATATACACCCAACCTGTTCACATGAGTCACACAGGGATACTCTCTTAAATGATCTTGGTGATTTATACCACTTTCTCTCAGCCGTGTATGTAAATGATGTAATTTCATCACTGCTGCCCCTTCAAGTTATTGTTAAAAATAGCACAGGCATGATGCACTGATGAAATGGATACACTCAATGCAGTGAGGTAATGCAATAAATCAATGGTCCTTCCTAAGAAGCACAACACAAGACGTTGGAGAGGATAGCAGCTCTGCATTTTCTACTTGGTCTTTTCCTCCTTCTTCTGCTTTCATTTTTCCTTGATCAGAGAAAACAAAATGATGGCTATTCAAACTATAAAATCAATTTAAAAATCAATTTGGTGGGGATAGTCATTCCCATTACTTCTAAAGTTGATCAAAAGGCTGCATCATTTACCCCTTTTAAGACTTAAAATTGCCTAGACCACATAGACTCAATGTAGATTAACAACATTAGAAACAGAAGAACTTAAATATGCCATAAACAATTTCCATGCTTTAAAAGTATACTACTGAAGTATCCCATGAAAATTACAGTACTGTACTTAAATGTGGCCATGACTTTAAACGAGTTCAGCTTCAACATTCACTTTCATCTTAAGTTTAGAATACTGCTACATGGTAGAGCTGCATAACGGACAGAAAATCCACGTTTTACTAATTCTGCATCATTTGAAATCTTAAATGGTGAAGTATTTGGAGTTTCATCTGGTTTTCATTCTCCTTGGCTAGGGCCGGACATACTTCTTCACATCACTTTCCAAAGTTTTCCATTCATAGTAGGCCCTCACAATCAAATGGCACTGGTCCTGACCCAGCCACATGTTATGATCTTCTGTTCTATGGAGCTTTCTATTTTATCAGGTTATATTCCTCTCAGACCAAGGCCTGTATACTGCAGGTGCTGTTTGATAGAAGTTTTCTCAGCAGTGTTAGCCCTGATATTTTTTCATATTTGGACCCTATACAAAAACTACTACAGTGACTATGAATTCCAAGCAGGCTGCAGGAAAATGTATACGTACTTTCTCAATTCTTGCATGAATATTATTCTCACTTGACTTCAGTTAGATCTAAGTCCACATATTTGCACTCAGTTGAGAGCCATCATCTCCAAATCAATTCAATACTGGCATTATAAAGATCAAGCTTTTCCCTTCCCTCCACATGCAAGTGGATACATTCTGGGTAACCTCTTATATTACTGCTGACATTTTAACCTCACCACCTTTAAACCATTGGATGTTCAACTTCAAATGTTTTTTAAACAAGTCTTCCAGAGAAACATGTGTGTATACAAGCAACATATATTAGAAAATATGTGAGCAAGAGACTGAGTAATGAGTGAATAGCAATAGCAAAAAATAATGAAACTAGCGATCAACAGTACAGTATTCTTTCATCTCTTTAAAATTTAACCACTCTGTGCAGGAAAATAACCTGGGGGAGAAAAAACTTTAAGATGTAGATCGATTCTATGCTGAGGTACAACATCTATAACAGGGTCAGAAATCTTCAGCCTGACAGCTATATTCCCTTGTTGGAAATCTTCAGGGGCCACATGCAAGTGGTGGGTGGAGTCAGAGGCAATAGGAGGAGGAGGAGCTAATTTTAAATTTACCTTTGTAGAGAAAGACTAGTTTCATACACTCACACCTCTCCTCCATCCAGGCAAAGAAGAAGCATTATCAGAGTTCACAGACACATTCCACTCAGGCAAAAACACTCACGGAGGGCAAGAAGGTGGGCCAAATGTCAGACCAATTAGGGTGTGGCCTGGGGAAAAGGGGTGTGGCCTGTGGATCCAACTCAAGGATCAGATATAAAAGCCCAAGGGTATCATTTGGACCCTGGTCTGAGGTTCTCTACCCCTTAATTATAAATGCAGAACTGTCTCACAATATTTGTTTTACACCCTACTAAATATGTTAAAAGAAAGAGAGCCCTACACACCACATCACATAAAAATCACATGTTTCTATATTGCAATGATTGCTTGAGCTTGGAAGTTGCTACATTCTTGACATGACTGCATACCTGTTATATATGTTCCTATGTAAGTGCTCCAAAGAAGTCATATGAGAAGCCCTAAGCAGTAAGGTTTTTAATGTTTTCTCCATTATAAAATACTACTGTAAAAGCTTATTGAATGTAGAATTCTCTTCGACATCTGGTTTAATGTACTCTATCCCACACTATGCTTTTGGAAAATATGCTGTGGTCAGGACAACATCTGTTACAGTTCTAAACAGACATGCAGCATACATAAATACTACTTGTTGCTCTTATCATCTGCCCCAAAAGTAGAGAGAATAATCTTGTTTTGTTTTATGTTTATATTCAGGGACCTTAATTGCAGGTTCTCTAGCAACAATATAAAAGAAATGTCCAATGTTTAGCAGGTACTGGTCAACTGAATGCCTGTATTCATTTTTAAAAAATATTGGACTAGAGCAATGTTCTCACAAACCAGTACCCTCCAGGTGTTCCATCAACCCAGGCCAGCATGACTAATGGTAGAAGATGATGGGAGCTGTAGTCCCACACATCTGGGAGGCACCAGGTTGGGAAACTCTGGACTAGACTGATTATACACAGATCATTCACTGGATTATTGTCAGGGAGGCTCTAGTTTTGTCTGTGCATGTAATCTCACAGAATGGAAAGACTGTTTTTAATTCTTTTGGAAATTAGCTCAATTTAACATGTAGACAAAAAGACAGAAGCTGAACTTCATAATGAATTAAACTTCTTGGACTTGCTTAGTCAAGTTTAACTCTTTTTGCTTCAATGCATACTTTAGGAGTGTCTATGTAGAATACTTTGGCACAAGAGAAGTTGTGCCTATATTAATGATAGTACATGATTTTCCATCATAACAAATCATATGGTGAAGAGGGTAGTATCACAAATATCCCTAGATGATATTTGCAGATTGCCAATTGAAACAGAACACTGGGAGCATTGATACCTTTCCTAGCACCACAGTGAGTTAAAGTTTGTTTAATTAAATCTCACATTCTAAAATCCCAATGGAAGTCTGGAAAACTCACTCTGACTCTAGGAAAGATATCAAGACTTCCACTGAGATTTTAGAATGTGAGATTTTAATAAGCAACCTGTAACTCATTCTGGTGCTATGAAAGGTACGTTTTGCTCATTAAGATCTCACATGCTAAAATCCCAGTGCAAACAGAGAGGGCCAGACCTATATAGATCCACCGATATTGGAAATGTATGCCCTTGAGGTATGAAACATACAAACTATGAAAACCCACAGAACAACAATAACTGGACTTGAGGTAACAATGGAAAGCAGCTTACAATTGTTTATAAAGTGGAACTTAATTGAAACATTGGACATTCAGTACAACAGTGCTTTGCCCTACATGCTCAAGATAGGCTGTCAATTCAGAATCTGCCATGTAGGTCTCTACCGAAGTGGGCAAATACAACCTGGCTATTAATTCCACTTGCATGAACTAGAAAAACTGAAAGCAGATTTGTACTTGTTTGAGACATAAAGCAGCATAAATAATAGCATACTTCCTTGTTTTGATTCTCTAAATCATTTAATACTATTATAATCTTTTAAAGACACAAGGAGGAATGCAAGACAGAGCCATGGAAAACACACCTGCACATCAATACAATAAAAAATAGCAACTCCTGTAGCTAACCAGAAGCTCTGGGGGCAAGCACTACTATAATTGTTGCTGTTACAGAACTGCCACAGAGAGGTGAGAGATTGTTGCACTGGAAAATAAATAGGGAATGAACAATGCACTTTCCTTTCCTTCTGGATTACCGCTGGATTGTTCACAAATATAAAGCCAAACCAGGAACAGCACGCTTAGAAAATTAAGCATTTCCTGTTTTCATTAAAACTGAACTAAACAAAGAATTTGGATTCACTAAACATTTTACTTTCAAGTAAGTATTAATAGAAATGTTTTGTCTGCTTATAACTAAGGTCAGTTCATTGGCCAGGTTCCAAAACACAGAGTCAAGGGACAAAGGACAAATAACTTGGCTTCTGCTTTCCAAGTCTTTGCTGTAGAATCATCATTCTCTCTAACCCTGGCACAAGAGGGAAGTTTCAGCACACTTGGAGAAAGCCAGAAGTTTGCAGAAGTACAAATCCCATTTTAAGAAAAATCCTAAATGAGGTTTGAGCATGCTCAGTCACCATGGAATGCTGGTGAACTACTGGGGTGGGAAGGGGGAAGAGGAAAGGAAGAACAGAAAACCAAGTGGGAGGGGAATTGGAGTATATTGGAGGGGAGATTACTAACTGGAACTCCACACTGCAACATTTTGTTGCAAATCCAACTTTTCAACACCTGTGCATTTTCTGAAATTGCCAGTGGTTTCAAAAGAATTGTTTTAATCATTATACAGGAGATACGGAACACAAGAGGCTTATTCAATACATAAAAAGCATTACTGGTTATACTACACAAAATATAGATCAGAATTCCTTCCAAAGGACAACCTGCTAATGTCTAGTTGCTATTGGAGACCAAGTCCAGAAATGCAAAGAATGGAAATAATAGAAATAGTAGAATTGGAGAGTTGCAAGAGACCATAATAGTCATCTAGTCCAACGCCCTACAATGCACATGAGCATTAAATACTAATTTATTGTCAGGCATAATTTATGTGCATCAGTTTATCTATAAACTGATATTAATTCAGCACTGAACGAGAAACACCAAACACACTTTATCATCTAGAGTCAATATTTTAAAGCAGAAATATATCTTTTTCTTCAAAAATAGTACTATACAGAAATATCATGCAAAACCCGTAGATGCACCTTTGGAGTGTTTCCCTGAAGGCCTCTTGGGTAATGACTCCTCAATGGAATGTGCTGATGTATGTAGTGCATTTTCTAAACTGTTACCGATGTTGTTTATGGGGGTCTCAGATCTTGGAGTGACCTGGGAAGGAAGAAAACCACAAGAAACAAACTAGTCAGTTTTATTTCTCCAAGTCAGAATCTTCTAATAGCCCCATGGTTATTTATTTGAAAGCAACTTTCCTATTTATAAGTTCCTTTGCATTTATGGTATGTTATCATACCCATGATGAGGATCCAAAGGATATTACACTATGAGGTTTCCAAATTAGGATTCAGTTCAAGATTTGGCATTGCATATGAACCAAAACAATGTGAACAACCTGAAGACTCTTGTTTGTTGGAGCCTAGCTTGCATCAGTTTACTACTGTTTATCCTAGTTGCAAAAGGGTACCTAAATTCCCCAAGATTTCATTTTTTGGATGTAAGCCTGACTCTCATTTCACAACCAACACAAGTTCATCTAATACAATGACTCACTTTCATAAAATACACATGAACAAAAGCCCCCAATAATTTCCAAATGCAGCACTTAAGGCTACAAATGTTATTGTAGCTGGGGCTTAATACAACTGTAACTTTTTCCTCAAATCAATATATGGTTGATATTCCTCAGAAGGAAGAAATGTAGTAGAACAATTGTTTACAAAATCGGCTGTGTTTTCTGAGGCCCTTCCCTTTCTTAAAGTTACAGAATGCAACTGTTGGAACATAAACCATTATATACACTGCCTTACTATTCATTGTCCTCCCAACTTCTAGACACAACAGGACATTTGCACACAACTCACATTGGAGCCAGCTAGTCTATGCTAGGACCCGCTAGCTTGCCTACTCGCCTATTTCTGAAATGTGGCCCCAGCAGGATCCCAGCAAGTTATTGCTCCTCATCCAGTTACACTTGCTTCCAGTGTTATTGGTCTCCTAATATTCTCCACCTGCTTTCTTAACAGCATCATACTCTGTCTTTCTCTATGTCTTTCATCATCCCTGAGACACAGAAACATGTGCACCAAAGCAGCCCTTGCCCACCCAGCATTACTGTCATAAAAAGGTGTTGAAGACCAGTATTGGTTATTTCTAAAGTACACCCCACCCACTGTAGTAGTGTTAGCCTAAATGTAATTGTTTTAAGTAATCCAGGCATCAACTCTGTATAAAAACTGTTATCCACTACAACTGTAAACTGAAGGCAAGAAATAGCATTCATCGCAGAACTGGCTATCCATTAAAGGTAAAGGTACCCCTAAACATTAGGTCCAGTCGCGGACGACTCTGGGGTTGCACACTCATCTTGCTCTATAGGTCGAGGTAGCCGGCATTTGTCCGCAGATAGCTTCCGGGCCATGTGGCCAGCACGACTAAGCCGCTTCTGGCAAACCAGAACAGCGCACGGAAACGCCATTTACCTTCATTTATCTACTTGCACTTTGATGTGCTTTCAAACTGCTAGGTGGGCAGGAGCTGGGACTGAACAACGGGAGCTAGGCTCTGTGGCTTAGACCACAGCGCCACCCACGTCCCTGGCTATCCATTAGCATCCTGATAAACAACAGGAACTTTAGTTGTTGTTTACAAGAAAAGTGGGTAAAGATAAACTTTGCTCTCAAGGAAGCAAACAACTGGATGAATGCAGGCAACAAATAAAGTCAAGACTAATAGCACAATCCTAACTTTGTTTACTAAGAAATAAGCACTACTGAATTCAATGGGGCTTACTACCAGGTAGGTGGGGTTACAATTGCAGCCTAACTTATTCTTGTGTTGGGTTTCAAGGAGAACGTACAACAAAGTATCATCAAGTAAAAGAAGCTAACAAGCAAAGAGAATAGTACCACAAATATCTCTTTAACAGATGTCGCTTCTGTTAAACCTCCACTTGCTGGAGAGAAGGTACACACGAGGGTATATTTTCTATAGCAGCAGCCTGCCTGTAGAACATTCTTCCCCAGAAGACCTTTCTAGCTCCTCTTGTGTTAAGTTTTTGTCACCTTTTTTCTTGCTATATTTTCTTTTTAAAATGGATCAGTCCCAAACTCTTACCTATGATTAGGAGATCAGCATCATGCTCCTTCCTTCCCTCCTTCTCCTGTGCAAATCCCACCTTTCATTGTGTTTTAAACATGATGTAGCATTATGCCAGCCTAAATATTAACTAAGATTAATACTAACCATGATTTAGAAATGGTCTGCAAATCCTGGTTAAAGGGTGTCAGGGATGACATTTAAAGGAAGCCATGGAAGGGGAAGTAAGTATGTGCAAGAGAAGGAGGGAACATGTCTATCCTTAGCATGCAGCATGCTCCTGACACCAGGAATGTTTAGGTGGCTCCAAGGCAACATTCTAGAAAGAACTGTTGAGATGGTTCTCTTTTCCCCTTTTGACATTCTCAGGATTATTGATCGCTGTAGGGTTAAGTATTGCTGTTGATATATTTTAATAAGTAAATTATTTGTAGAATCAAAGCATCTGAAAAAGCATTGAAGATATGACATTCATACAAGCCTATTTTAGAGTAGCTTACATTTTTCACCATTAGTTTTCCTGTTAGTGGTAACTGTCAAAGTTCACAGAAAGTATGAAGAAAAAGCACTCTTTACTTCAGTAGGTAATAGGGAAATATTTTGCACAACATACCGTAATGCCTTTAAAAAAGTTGGTCAGACTAAGGCTTGGATGGGAAATCTATGACCATAGATATGTTGTTGGACTAAAGCACAATTATATGGATATTTAATGACGAACTGTATTCAGAATAGGACAAACATTCCTTTTTAATACCTTATTGTAATTTTAAGATCTGTCTGAGAAGGCATTCATTGAGCCAGAAATGAGTACAGTACCAGGAATCTAAGGCACTATACTTGTTTAACATTAATTAATTTTTATTGTCCTGTTGCATTTGTTACTATAGTATGCTATCATGTTTTTGATACAGTCATGAGTTAAATAAACACTGAGCAAAGATGCTTTATTTTCTGATTTATACCACAAAGCCCACAGGATGCCAAAAGGAAGCTCTTTTTTGGATTCTCCTCCGAAGGGATTCAAGTTCAGGGATTCCCCTTTCAAAGCCCACAGCACACCTTCTGGCTACTTCCATGAGTCCCAACTATGACAGAACATACATCTTACAATCTACCGTGTTGTGTTTCAAGCTAGGCCTGCACTTTTTCTTCTCTGTGGTAAAGATTTTCATACAAATGTATTATGGTGGTTTTCTGACACTTGAGAGTATTGGACTTTACAAGCGCATAAAGAAGCCTCACATCTAATAGTATTTGGGATTTGTATGGGCCATTTAACAGGGACTGCCAGAGAATGTTGCCTGTTGCTCATCTAGCTACAGATTGAATCCAATAGCGCTCTCTCTCTCTCTCTCTCTCTCTCTCTCTCTCTCTCTCTCTCTCTGTGTGTGTGTGTGTGTGTGTGTGGAGAGAGCGAGAGAGCGAGTGAGAGAGAGCACTACCTGTAGCTGGTCTAAAAATGTCAGTTTATTCCAATAAATGAAGTTTTATTCTTTGAAACAAAGAATACAAAAAATAAGAAGTTTACAGGAAGGATAGATTGGAGTTTATGTTTCTTAAATATACAGAGACTTGGAGCTATCAAAATTCACAAAACAACACATTTCACTGTTTTATATACCAACCAACAAGCAGGTCTCTCTCTCTTAAACACACACAGAAAGCATTGTTCTAGCAAAGTAAATATTAGCTATCAGATAGAATAGATGCTTCCATTCACAGACCTATCAGTCTCAGAATGGACCAGTTTGTGTCAGAGCCCATGAACCAGACCAGTGAAAGCTCTAAAGGATAGATCCTTAAAAAAGCTTCACTTTTAACATATACAGTTTATTGACCTGTCAAGTTTACATTACAAAGCCACAGTAACAAAAGCAAAGCTTGCCTTTGGCCACTTCTGATAAGTCTCAAAACTCCTTTATATTATACCACTCTATCAGCACCTTACCTGGAATGTAAAATCATTCATGCCTCATCTCTCCTTACTGATGCTACATATTTTGACACATGCGAAAGTGTCAAAATAGCAGAGTGACAAAACCAGCACACTAATAAAGGATGCCTGCAGGAAGTAACTTTAACCTGTGGCTCCAAATCACATAGAATTCATTCAGCTATCTTAAATCATTAAATGAACAATTTCAAGCACAATTATCATTCAGTTTTGCTAAGGGCTTTAATCGCTTTTACAGCTAAATGGAGACAATATGAAATGTTGAGTATCACTGGACAGACACTTGCAATTAAAACAAATTCCAGTCCCCATTTGCTCCTCAAATGCCTTTTGCTCTCAAGTCCCTTTAGCAGGACCATTTAATAACTCCATCTGAAAAAGCAAATACTGTACTTAGGTCTCTACCTCTCCAGAGTAAAACAGCAGGAAACTCTTCTCTTGGTCTATCTAAAGATTGGCTAGTGCAAATCAGCTATACACTTCACAGAATGACCATTGTTTTACTTAGGACCCACATCTGAGCAGCTTCTGACCATTAGGCATGGGACTATCTTACTAGAGTTTTAAAAAGAACACCAACTATTGATCTATAGAAAGAGCATCCTAGAAGAAGAGTGTGTGGATGCACATAAGAGAATGGAGTTTGACTACTGGTGAGAAGAAGGGAAGTGGGATAGGGAGAAAAGTGACCTTTCTGGCCCATTGGTAAAACTAGCCAACAGCCACCGTAAACTATAGCTGCAAGACACTCTTTCTCAGCTATATCCTAATAGGCAGATACCCTCCTCCCTGAGTATCATCCCTGCCATCTCTACAGTCCCTGGAAGAGAAGTCCCTGGATGTAATACACACCTTGTGGCAACCAGGACAAGTTCCCATGTTGCTAGCTGTGGGAGTGCTGGGACTCTTGCTAGTACTGGCAATGATGTTTTGGATCTTGGTGAGCTCTTGCCTCAGCACCTGCTTTTGGTGGAAACTGAAGGCAGGATGGTTGGAGGCCATGGTGAAGAGCAGCAAAAACTCATCCCCAGTCCGGCCCTCATTGAGCTGCAGTCCATAGTTGTTGATGACAGAGTCAATATGGGTGAGTGTGCGGAAGAGGACGCCAGCTGCTTCCCGGTGGGATGAGCCCAGGAGTGCAAGTGAGACCAAGAGCTTGCTGCGCACCACCTCATCTGTCAGGTTGGTGAGGCTGCCCAGATCAGCTGGGTTATTGGCCTTGATTTCGGAATCCCGCAGCGAGTGATAGTCTTTGCGGGCCAGGTCCTCTAGGCAGGCTCCCAGGAAACGTAACTCAAGTGGGATGCACAAGTCCAGCAGGCCACAAAGGAACTCCACTCGTTGAGGAGAAGGCAGCTCAGAAAACCAGCGGTACACACTCTCTCTCTGCAGTCGTGGACACCGCTTCTCTACCATGCTGCTAGCTACTGCCACCAGAGGCAGCAGAACCCCCCAGGGCAGAGGGTGACCAGAGACGTGTTGCACAGGAGGGGAGATTGACAGAGACTTGGCTAATAGGGCCTAGCCTGAAAGAGGGGTTGTTTGTTGGTTTGTAAAAGGAGGCAGCACAGATAGCAATACTGAAGGGAAAGGTAGACAGAGCGCCCCCACCCACCACCCCAAAAAAGAAAAAGAAACTAGGACTGAGGATCTGGCTGCTAGTAAAGGTGCAGAGACCAAATTAATGAAGGGTGCAGGACCTGAAAAGGAAGGGAGAGAGGGAGGCAGAGCAGCTTCTGCAAGGCTGCAAAAGCGGATAAAAGTAGAGATGGGGCCAAGCACGAAATCAGAGCACCCCAATGGGGGAGAGGGAGAGGAGATAATAGTGAGGACCCCAGCAGAAGGCCTCGATCGGAGGGCCAAAGGGGGCCCTAATCAGGTGGGGGAGGGGCGAGGGTCTTCCTCAACGGGCTGATGATGGTCGAGGCTGGAGGAAGGGCGGAAGAGGAGGGCGGCGGGCGAGGGGCTGAGGTACCCCCCCGGCATGAAAAGAAGGAGTAGGGAACCGGGTGGCCTTCACGTGTTAATCTCCCCCCTCCTCAGAAACAGAGGCTCAAGGGGGGGGGAGGGGGAGGGAGGGAGCTGAGGGAGGGCCTAGGCCCGTTATTTGGCGGATGAGGAGTGGAGGCCTCCTCTTGATTTCCCACCCTCCTCCTTTCCCCCTCACGGGGCGGCTCCCTCCCTCCGCCTCAGCCCGGCGCTCTCCATCCCCCTCTCCGGCTGGGCGGAGGAGAAAAGCCCGCCGCCGTCGCTGCTCACCCGCCCCCCTCCTTTCTTCCCTTGTTTTCCCGTCAGCCGCCGCCTCCTCCTCCCCCCGGCGGCCAATCCACCCGCTTCGCCCGGCCGCCGTGCCGTTTCCTTCCCCGCCTCTCCGGTTCCAACGGCCACTTAGCACGACAAAAGAAACCTCCGCGGTAGGCAATAGGCGGAGGTACACACGGTGCTGCTGCCGCCGCCGCTAGTGGTAGTGCTGCCGCCGCCGCCTCCTTCGCCGCCGTTATGTGTGGTGAGTGTGTGTGATTCCAAAGGCGGAAGGATCCTGCTTCGGCTGGAAGTGAATAGACCAGGCCGGCTGGGAAAGGAGGAGGAGGCCGGGACTCATTCGCGCTCGCTGCCCCGCCCACTTCTCCCACTGACGCGTCGCGATTGGTCTGAGCTCCTGCACCTTTCCCTTCATCCCCCACCTCAGCTCCGCTGCCCTCCGCCGCTTTCTCTCAGCTCTCTTCACCGCCCACCTAACGGGAACCACTCGCCGCTGAACATCAGCGGATGTCAATCACATCCCCAAAAGCCCCGCCCTTCAGCGTGTGGCGATTGGGCCAGGCTCTGATGGATGGGCGTGGCCGCAGAGGGTCTGTTCCTGCGCGTGTTTGGGGCACGTGCTTGCCTTTGCCTTGGTATGGCGGGGAAGAAAGAAGCGCCTCGGCCAATAGGGGGCTGGGGCCGTGGTTGCTTAGCAACAGGGAGATGGGGCTAGGGAAAGCCTGAATCGATAGGGCAGAGGAGGGGGAAGTTGCTCGTTGATGGGACTAAAGATGCTCTGGTTGCCTAGCAACTAAGGCAGCCGCGGTGACTGGGTCAGTTGGGAAGGGGTCTTGAGGCTGTCTCGAGGAAGTGAGGACAAGAGGGAACAAATGAAGAAGTTGGGGTCCACATTGGACCACCCTACACCTTAACATGGTGGAAAGAAAGGCCTATGTAAGTCTTCCACAACCTAGTCTACAAAAACTTTGCTTGTGCCAAAAGAGATGCTTGATTAACAACAGGCTGTTGTTGTTTAGTCGTGTCCGACTCTTTGTGACCCCATGGACCATAGCACGCCAGGCACTCCTGTCTTGCAACAGGCTAAGATGTCATAATTCTTATACTGTATGTCAGGCATAGACAAACTCGGCCCTCCAGATGTTTTTGGGACTACAACTCCCACCATCCCTAGCTAACAGGACCAGTGGTCAGGGATGATGGGAACTGTAGTCTCAAAATATCTGGAGGGCTGAGTTTGCCTATGCCTGCTGTATGTGGTATACCACCTATGTGGTGGAATGGAACCAGTGAGGCATAGTTATTTCAGGATATAAATTCTGGAGGAGGGGCACCAGCAACAAAACTCCTTAAATGCATTGGTAGCAGGTAACCAGCTGGGGAGGTGGTTCAACCTTGAATGATAAAAGAGTCAAAGGTATCCTAAAGGAGTTTGCAGAGAAGTTGAATGTTGTTTTTGCATTTCTCTTCACAGTAGATTATTGTAATTATTATTATTATCCATTAAATTTGTATACCACCCCTCATCTGAAGATCACAAGGCAGTTTACAAAGAGAGAGAACACAAAAATAATAATAAGATATAGGGGAGATCCCTGTGCCTACTTTTGCAGGAATGGAATATGAGGAACTGAGTGGTGACAAGATGTTCCAGGCTAGGGCGATTCATTGTTTCATACCAAGTGGGCCACAAGAGTACAGTACTTTGACATGGAACCCATGGGCCACACACTGCCTTCTTGTGAGGGGGGAGTGAGGCCAAAATCTTACAACCCCCTGCCCTCAGCCCTCCTCCTGTCTTCCCAAAGGTGCCAGGCTTTGGGAAGGAAATGCAAGGCTCTGGCATGGTCCTAGAGCCCTCCCATCTCCTTCCCAAAGCTGGAAAGCACCAACTAGGCTTTGTGAAGAGGCAGGAGGACTCTAGGACACTGTTAGAGCCCTCACACCTTTCCAAAGTACAGTGCCTCACTTACCACTTTGGGAAGGCAGGCAAGGGCTGGTGTGTGTGTGTGTGTGTGTGTCTAATTTTGCTTAGGACCACTAAAAAGGCATTGGGCTACCCTGTTCTAGGCCTTGTTGACAAATTAAAAACTGACAAATCACTGGGTTTGGGTGGCATCCACCCAAAAGTTCTGAAGAAACACAAGTGTGAAATTACTGCTCTCCTAACAAAAATATGTAACTTGTTTTTTAGATCAGCCTTCATACCTGAGGCCTGGAAAGTGGCCAGTGTATTACCATCATAGCTGCCAAGTTTTCCCTTTTCTCGCGAGGAAGCCTATTCAGCATAAGGGAAAATCCCTTTTAAAAAGGGATAACTTGGCAGCTATGATTACCATCTTTTTTAAAGGAATCCAGAGGAAGTCTGGAAAATTATAGGTTGGTTAGCGTATCTCTATTCTGGAAAAACTACCGGTAGTGGAAATCATTAGTAAATATACAATTGCCAAGCATATATAAGAATAAGTTTTGCACTTTAGTGATCATTCAGACAGTGACTGAAAATAAAACCACTAATATTACACAGTACCATTATACTAATTTAAGGTGCAATCACAAAGAGATGTATAAAATTATGCATTGTGTAAGAAAGTGGATAGAGATTCACTGATAAAACTCAGTGGGGCCATCTAATGAAGCTGAATTTTGGAAGATTCTGTACATATGGGCAAGATTCTTTTTCCCACATATGTTCTCCAGACTGATCTCACATGACTGAAAGAGGCCAGCTGAGAAGACTAACCCTTGTAGGAAACAGAAACACAGGGAAGCACCAAAGTATGACAGATGTGTGTTAGAAATTTTAAAAGGGGGAAAAGTAACATGGTTTTAAATATTTATATTAAAAAAGGGAGACTACTAACAATGACTAAAATCATGCAAAGCTACTTCTTTGGCACATTCTTTATTCTCTGGTACATCCTGATCAGTACCCCTCATTTGTGTTTCCTCTCAAAACAAACTGCTCCCACCGCCCAGTAGTGTATTAAAGGGTCAATAAGCAGTGGCGTCCTGCAGGAATCAGTATCAGATATGTGATATTTCAGTTGTTGACATGCACAATGATGGCCACCGGCTTTCATTTCTTGAACAGGGAACTGGACAAATTAATGGAGCAGGCAAATTAGCTGTGAGCCTCTAAGTTAAGCAGGCCTGGCTAAGTGGAGGCAGTGTGCTGTGGAATAGCAGCCGCTAGGCTCATACCTTAGAGTTTGGGTCCATCTAAGCCTTCAACTGCAGCCATATCCAATGTTAGTTAGGGCTGCCATATTTCAAACAGTGAAAATCTGGACAGAAAAGTTATTGAGCTTTTTTGGGTTTTTTTGCAAAAATAAATTAATTTTGAGCTATTTTTATTGGAAACTGGCAAAACCAGCTTCCATATCTCCGGATTTTCCCGGACATTTGCCTGATTTCCACCCAGACACTGCTGCCGATTGCAGTATTCTGGATATGTCTGGGAAAATCTGGACTTATGCCAACCCTAATTAGTATAAATGTTTTGGTTAATAGCTGACAGTGAAATCAAACACAGAAAACTTGATTTAAGATGGGGCCTTTAGTGCTAATGTCCTATTTCCTATTTTGTCTGTTAGGATTCAGCTTCATGCTGTGCATTCTCTCAGGTTAGAGCAGGGACAGCAGCAGCAGAAGAAGCAGAAGCAGCTGCAGGTGAAGGTTCTTTCCTTCATGCCCTGCTTGTGGGCTTCCTGGAGGTACTGGTAGAAACAGGATCCTGGGCTAAAAGTGCCCAATTTGGTTTTATCCAGCAGGGCTCTGCTTATGTCCATATGTGCCATTAATGTATAATCATCACCAACAACAACAATTAGAGGTTAAGGCTAAAGAGCTCAGGAGGAATGCAAGTCTATGTGTACATGATAGTGCCATCTAGTGGAAGTTTTATAGTAGCGCTCCACAATCCCCCACTTTGGTGCTTTCCATCCATACTGGCAGTGCTTTTTTCGCCCTGGGGGACGTAGGGGTACGCTGACCACTAAGCATTTTGTGAATCTAAGTTTGGCCTCATTGAGAGGCAGTATTTCAATATGAGTAGGAAAATGAGAGTACCTCTAAACTTTTTTTTAGAAGAAAGCACTGCATACTGGGATAGCAGGAAACTAAACTGGGAAGAAAATGCTATATATTTAATCAAGTACTTAAATAAAAGGTGAAGATGCATATACTGTAGTTACAAAGTGAAATACAAATAAATAAATAAATCAAATTTCTGTTTGGTGATTACAGTAACTGCAATACTGTACATATAAAGATGCACAATATGTGTGTGTGTGTGATATCGTTTAAGAGCGCAATACAGGTACGCGAGCACGCTCATACATCAGCAAAAAGTTGTCAAAGCTTGTCATACAGCCTTTCATGTGGGCATCTGCCACTCTAGTCCAACAATTGTGTATGTTTCGAGAACAACTCCTGAGACACTTCTGGTTACCTGAACTGCAAACTTGTATATAGGCTAGTTTCTACTCTGTTTAAAACATGACACGACAGGTTTGGTCACTTCATTATGGAAACAATTGTGTGGCCTTCTAACATCTGCTAGTCCACCGTGCAGACAGAACGTTGGATGAGAGAGGCCTTTGGCTGGACCCAGCAGGGCTCTTCTGATATCCCTGGAATGACTTTAAGTCTTAAGTCCCCTTTGAACAGATATCCAAGTGAATACGTCAAGGATTGCAATGCAAGACACAGTTCCTTTAAGATGGAGGACCTCTGTTTCACCATGTCTGGAGGGACAAATCCGGAACCTATTTAGACACCACTAAGCAAGGTTGCTTACAGAAATACCTTGCTTACATCACAAGGGTGAGGAAACTTTTCAGCTCAAGGGCTGCATTCCCTTGTGGACAGCCTTCTGGAGGCCACATTCCCATTGGTAGGCAGGGCAATGAATGTGACTCTTAACCTTTGTACCGTCACCTGTAGTCCAGCCATCCTAATGTTCTGCACATACACACACCTCCCCAACAAGGCAAACAAGAGGCATTAAGAGCACCAGCTGATGAGAGTTGTAGTCCAAAACATCTGGAGGACACCCAGTTGAAGGCAGACATCCATTTCAGGTTGCATAACCTGAGAGCGATGGCTTCGCCTTGCAGCAAGCTGTGTTTTCCATTAGTAACCACATTCCATATGAAAGAACTTCAGGAATCAGTTTCCTGTCCTGTACCAAGTTATTTCTAAGCCTCAGCAAGACAAAGGGAGATCCCTTGAGCTCCTTGTTGCAATGAGGGCAAGGAGTGCAGCACAGGTCTGTTCCTGCATATATTCTCTTCAGTGCCCCCATTTCCTTCTTTGTTCCCACGCAGCTAATATCGCAACTCTGGATCAAAAAAAAATATTTATAGACCCAAACTCTGCAAAGGACACAATTGGTTGTTGCCATGGAAACTGGCATTCTGAAAGTATTCAAACAATTTGTTCAGGGAGACTTCAAGCCAGCACATGGGCTTCAAAAGCAGAACATGGGCTTCAAAAGCAGCTGCAGGGATCTGGGTTCAAGGGGTTGCCCACCTGAGCATCTCCCCTGTTAAACAGCCGTATGCAGCAAAGACAACAATATTTTCTTAGGGTTTGCACATGTCCTAAGGAGTGGAGCATTCTTGGCGCATATTCATGAGGTATACAACGCAGCTGTTATGGATATTATGAGAGGCCTGCGGTAGCCTGCCTTCATTTGTTCATAGCAACACGTGGTTTGTCTGGTGCAGCTGCCATGTCAAAATGTGGGACTTTCTCTTTTAAAGGAAGCATTGCAGACGGTCTTTAAATGTGCTCTTACCATCTCCAATCCCTGCCCCCAACCCCCACACTTCTCTTCCACCTGCACTTTTTGTCCATCCCTTGGTTCTTTATGCTTGGCACTGTCACTTAGGACCAAAATAGGTATGGCCCAAGAGATCTGTCATGTGATTTTCATTTATGGGTATGCTTGTTCTCAATCTAATCCACCACCCCTCGACACACACCTCCTATTAGCCCCACTTGGGGAAATACAGCAGGGCTAGTAGCTGGGCATGGTGGCAGTTAGAACAGGAAAATGATGGTGGTGGGGAAATCGTTAAACACCCCCATCTCCAGCACCAATTCTCCAATCAAATTCATCAACCCTTTTCATCCATTCACAGAAAATCAGAAAAAAACCATTCTTCCATGTCTGTTTTGGTACTCTTTTACATCGGCCTGCCCCACCCGAGACTTTTTGGCAGAGTTACAGCTTCATTAGAGTATTCACCTTATACTGACAAAATCATTAGGTTGATACGGAAGCACTGGCACATCCTTTGGAATGTGCCAGGTTGCTCGGATTTTCCTTTGATAGGACTTAAACGGACTAATTGTCTTAAGAACTTATTAGTGCATACTGACATCAACAGACCATCTTGCACCCGTATCCCTGGGGGTCCTGTGGGACATTTTAGATGTGGCAGGTGTCCTGCTTGCCCTCTGGCCTTGCAAACCAAGGTGATTTATAACGAAAAGACCAAATTCAAGTTTGTTATCAACCATTTCAGTACATGCCAAACAAAAGAGTTGGTATATTTAATTAGATGCCCATGTAATTTATTTTATATAGAGTCAACAATCCAGTCCGTGGGAACACGTATTAGTGAACGCTGATCCCGCATTAGGAATGCGGTTCGGGAAGCACCCCTGGTTGAGCATTTTTTAGCTAACAATCATTCAGACTCGGACTTGCTTTACACCGTATTGTGGATTAACAGGAGGAAGGTGAACGCTAAACGTGATTATGTAAAATTGTTAAAACAAAAAGAATCACAATTTATTTTTATGTTCAAAATGCTTCATCCAGAAGGATTGAACTCTGAGTTAGATTTGAATTGTTTCATCTAATTATATTACTTTCAGGATCTTGAGGTTGCATGTAACTTTAAAATTTCAATATCCTTGATTAACTAGGGCAGACACCCCCAAACTGCGGCCCTCCAGATGTTTTGGCCTACAACTCCCATGATCTAACAGGACCAGTGGTCAGGGATGATGGGAATTGTAGTCCAAAACATCTGGAGGGCCGAAGTTTGGGGATGCCTGAACTAGGGTGTTACCTGTGGTGGAACTGTATATTAAGCTTTCCATTTCCTGCTTCAGGCAGCAGGGGTTACATATGTGTATCATAGCTGCCAAGTTATCCCTTTTTTTAAGGGATTTTCCCTTATGCTGAATAGGCTTCCTCGCGAGAAAAGGGAAAACTTGGCAGCTATGATGTGTATGACCCCGGATCCGCAGATTGTATACAAACACTAAGGTATGTTTTATTTTTGTATTTTTCTGTGTTTTTTCAATGTTAAGATATTATGGACTGTATAGACACGTGTTCATGCTGGCCATTGGCCTTAATATAATGTATGACATTATTAATGATATATATTTATTTGATTTATTTTTTGTAGTTAAAAAACTGAAGAAGACCAAACCAAAACAGTATGATTACCTTGGATCACTGTCTCGCATGTCGTTATAGTTTATAAAGATTAAAACAGTTATATTTCATCCGTTGGAATTGGTCGACATGTTGCCTCTCTTTTTTTGGTGTTTTGGTACTAAGACTGCTGCTTATTTCATCTGATAGCACTAGGCATTGGGTTGGCCAACTAAGTCCTGCTCAGAGTAGACCCATTGAAGTAAATGGCCCTAGGTTGTCATATCCGTTTACTTCAGTGCATCTACTCTTGAGTAGAACTAGGATTGGCTGCAGCCCGTACACTTGTAGGCTTCACCTCGACGTGGCTAACCGTAGTTGCATTTCAAAACGCTGAAATGATTCTCTTCAGCTACATATTTAGGTGAGCTCTGCTACTAACCCTGATGGTTGGAGGCAGTAATGCTTCTGAATACCAGTTGCTGGAAACTACAGGTGGGAAATGTGCTGCTATGCTCAGGTCCTGCTTGCAGGCTTCCCACAGGTATCTGGTTGGCCACTGTGAGAAGAGGATGCTGGATTAGATGGGCCACTGGCCTGATCCAACCTCCAGACTCTTCTTAAATTCTTATTATGTTGTTGTTGTTTAGTCGTGTCCGACTCTTCGTGACCCCATGGACCATAGCACCATCACTTCGTGACCATGGACCAATTCTTCTTATACTTATTATACCATGGACCAATTCTTATTATACTTATTATTCTTATTATACTTGTAAGCAAATCTTGGTCCGGTGACTGCTTTGTATAGATTACAGCTGGAAATTGCCCCCCCCCCTTCTACGAATGGATACCACTGTTGAAGCAGTTAGCATCCTCCTAACCCCACATAACTGGGAGTAAGCCCAACTGAATTCAGTAGGACTTCTGTGGAGACACGGTTAGGATTGCACCAATAGGAAATAGGAACAAATATGGGGTTCTTGTGAGTTAAATGGTGCTCAGCTAGTGACTGCTGGCTGAGCAAGGCCTTTTGGCATTGCTAAATATTCAGGAAGAGGTGGCATCTGGATGGGAGCCTGACAAGGGTTTGCTCCTTTGCTGCATGGCAAATCCCCAGAGTAAAAATGGGTTGGGAGACACTGCATTGTAGCATTGTAACCGGGCATTGCTGTAAAGTCTCTTTGCATAATAGGAGAAGAGAATGCAACTGGTTGTCTGGGAAAAGCTCATTTAGTTACTGTGTTGAATCAGCACCGAAGAGACGCCTGTTTGCAGGCTTGAGCCTCCCCCAGCATTGCTGCCAGATTGCCAAGTAAAGTTCTGTTCCCTGGTGTGCTCTTGGTATTTGATCAGCACATTCTTTGGGGCTTGTCTAACCACAGAGCATCAAGTCAATGCTTGAGAGTTACTGGTATGAGACTGGGGTGGTGGTTGAATAGAAGAAGCACAAAAGGGAAACCTCAAAGCAGTTGCAGTTGTTCTCTTATTCCATTGGAGGGAGCCTGGGGCCTTCCAGTTGCAAGTTGGTTCTTGCAGAATCAGCGCCACCCTCGATCTGAAGCAATTGCCAAATTCCAACAGAGTTCAGCGCAACCATCTTGTTGGATCGCAGCCAAAATCATTTTACTATATTCCATGCAAAGGGATTTGAAACCATGAGATGAGAGATCACAACCACAGACATCTTTAAAGAAGAGTTCCTTCTTGAGCTCACTTGGATGCTAGGAGAGGCACACTTCACCTTGGAGAGAATTTCACCACAGAGAGAATTTATTCCCCCACTGAAAGTGAGGTTAAAGGAGGGATATGATCCCATAGGGCTGTATCCAGCTACACTATACTCAGCTGACTTACATTAGGGATGCACACTGATTTCAACAGGTCCACTTCGTCACGTGCAACCCATAGTTTCATGGAACCTTCAAGTTTGGTTCACATGCAAACAGAGCACCGCCTGTATCTAAAAAGAAGGAACAGAAAAGCACCTGACCCTGCAGAAAGACCTTATGCCGTGAACAGAGCCTGAGACACTGTGAAACAGGCTGTAAGGTCATCTGCACCATTATATAACACACATGGCCTGTGCGTTTGGCAACTACGTGTCCTGCAGAAAATCAACAGGTGAATGACATCCTGTTGTTGCATGATCTATGCTTAAAGTTTCTTCTGCTGTGTTTTTGCTTGTCATGAAGCATCATATATGTAGCACAGGAGCCCCAACAGGAAAAAAGGTGGTGGTTGGTTCTAGCAATGAAATGGCTCAGCCCCAGCCATTCTGTAGCAGCCACAGCAGGAGCACTTGGTCTCCTGACTTCAGAGCTTGTGCTTTAAGCCCAGTGCCTGCCATCCTCCTTGGCACCCGTGCTGGCACTTCCGTTCTTGCTCCATGCCGCGACAACACTCTGGAAGAAAAAACAACTTCTGTCTCATAGGCACCCAATCCAGATGGAACCGCTGCAACGTTTTGGCTTGAGACTATGAAGCTTATTTTCAAACTGGGATGCTATTAAGTGGCTGCTCTGAATTTAGGGCACAAAGGATGCTTGCGCAGAATCAGACAGCTGGGGAAGAGACCAATATACGGTATTCTCTCTCCAACCCTTCTAAAAGTGGAGACTTATTTCTGCCAGAGTCCATCACTAGAACATAGAAGGGGAAGGGCTGTGGCTCAGTGGTAGAACAACTGGGCATCTCCAGGTAGCACTGGGAGAGACTCCTGTCTGAAACCCAGTCAGTGCAGAGGCAATGGGTTGTAGCCAGTGCCAGCCTACTCAAAGCAAACACTTTGAAATGAATGAACAGGACTAACTTAGGTTCATTCATCATCATCATCATCATCATCATCATCATCATCATCAATTCCAATGGGTCTATTTTGAGTAAAACTTAAGCTGAATACAGGCCCATACTGGGCTTGATGGACCATAGTCTGGCTCAGTTTAAGACAGCTTCTTTTATTCTTAATGCTGTTGAAAGCTTAGTCAAGTCTTTCTAATTATTAGTAATGGGAGCAGTTTAGAATGTCATTGATCTTTACCCAACTCCCTTGCAATTAATTGCTATCTGATCTTCCACCTCTCAATTTTGTTTTATGCTGAAGAAGTCCATCTCTTTCTTTCTTTCTTTCTTTCTTTCTTTCTTTCTTTCTTTCTTTCTTTCTTTCTTTCTTTCTTTCTTTCTTTCTTTCTTTCCACATCATATGCAGTTAAGATGAGCTTTGCAAGAGACTGGCTGCAAGCAAGCTGATTGCTGCGGAGACCTCACTTCCTCACAGAATTACAGCCCCCATGTTTCCTTGGCAAAAAGTTTTATCTCCAAAAGCATCCTGTGCTCCTCCACCAAGTCTCACAAATCCTCAGAGGCCTCTGGCTGTTCACCCCAACCACCTGTAGGCAATGCTTCCTGTGGAGGAATTCACAAGTGCATTTCCTCGCTTGATGTCACTTATTGAGTCACAGTGGAACATGTGAATTCTCTTTTGAAATGTATTGCATTTGAGGCAATGTACAAAAGTCTTCCAAGTCTTCCCTTGATCATACTACATGGCTGAGTGATGAACTCACATGTATTAATGTCAGAGTGTTCCTGTCTAATGAAATAGATGCCCCAGTTTCATAGTGATCTATGGGAAAGAACATTTAAAGCCCTATGAGCTCTATGAATCACAGTGAAGATTTTTGTTTAAAAAATGGGATATTAAATCAACAAAATATAAACTCCTATAAAATCTCCCATTTATCACAAAGACTCACAGTTCCCTTTTCTGAAACCCCTCTCATTGATTTGTTGCTTATTGTCCTAGATCATGTTTGTGCTCCTATCTTAAGGACTCAGGATGGATTGAAATCAAGCTGTCTCATTTCAACTGCAAAAATTAAAGTTCTATGCAGCAATTTGGATCTGAATCTCCCACCATTGCACACCATACACTTAGTATACACCTGTCGCAATTTGGGGTCCAGAGGTTGAGATACAATCACACAAATTGGTTTAGTTTCTGTATGGATGGTGGGAGACCATGGGTGGTAGTCAGCCTTGTTTTACTAGGTGTGCGGGGAGAAAAGTTTGCTTGTGGACCCATTACCTAGCTGGAAGCAACATCACCTTATAAGGTAGAAGAACAATAGCGTGAGTTTTGTGAGTGAATTTGGCTGAAAGCTGGAGACACAGAGACTTGACTGCTTCGTGCTGGAACCAAAGCTGTCACTTGGGGCTTCCCTGGAGATCTAATGGGGAAGCCAGATCTCCTGGTTTGTTAATGGTGTGATGTCCTCCACCCTTTGCTCAGTTTGTATTTATATACATCTAAATAAAGCCACATATCCTAAAGACTCCACAATCTCCACTGACTTGCATTCTAAGGAAATCGAATCATGGGGAAGTGCAGGACCCGCTCACCACTTGGAGATCAGGGTGTGCGCAACACGATTTCCTTTCCAAGAGGAAAATTAAGTGAAATTCTACCTCTGTTCAGATGCTCAGCTGTTCCCCACCCCCTCCTCCTTGCTGCCTTAGTGACCTACCAGCAACGTGGGGATGACTCACTCACTGCTTGTGGCAAGTCCACACCTTTTTAAACACTGCTATTTTAGTTGCTGCTCTGAAAAGCAACAAGGACGGGGGAAGCCTGGGAACAGGGTGGTGGTGTGGAATATGTCACTCTCCAGAGATTCTGTGGCCTATCTGATCACTGGAGCTGCTCATTTGCCTCCCAAACCGTGGAAGAGGTGAGGCATTTGGAATATAGGCCTGGATTTTGTTCAGTACTGTACAAGGAAGAGGGAAAGAGAGAGGATGCAGACCATTAGTCAGATCAGCAACGTAGATTTAGGACTCCACATTTGCAGTTCAATAGGGCTGTGTATGGCATTTATGATAAAGAAGCAATGCAATGCAATAACATCCAGATTCATTGGCTGTATGTGGGGAACTCACGATCTCAAGGCAGCAAGATGGCCTATCCTGAAATCTGTCCAGTTCTTGGGCATATGAAAGGAACATTCTCAATGTTTGCGAAGCAGGCCTACACCTCAGACATTTGCTTAACTGGAAAAAAGTCACATTGGCACATCCACAGCATGCATTTAAAGCATATTCAATGAATGTTTAAAGAGCAGGCATATCTCAGATATATTGCGGTTCCATTTCCAGACCACCACAATAAAGCAAATATCGCAATAAAGCAAGTCACACACTTTTTGTTTTGTTTCCCAGTGATAAAAATTATGTTTACACCACTGTTTACACTATTAAGCCAAGCCAGCTGCAGGGGTGGGAGGCAGGAAACCTGGCTCCAACCCTAGCCAGCTTCACTCCTGTGGCCAGAAGAGGGAAAGCAATAGCAGTTTTTTTTCCTTTTCCTGGAAACAGCTGGGCTCCCTGCAGCTGCACCTGTGTCCTCACAAGGAACAATATCTGTGAAGCACAATAAAGAGAAGTGCAACAAAGTGAGGTACGTATGCCTATACATGACTTCGCTGGGAACTGTAGTTTCCCTCTCACTGCTACAATTCTCAGCACCCTCAACAAACTACACTTCCCAGGATTCTTTGGGGAAAGTCAAGTATAAGTGTGGATCTGTCCATTGATATCAGCAGTGTTTGTTTCTCTTCAGGATTTTGTGTGAGGGTGGCAGGCAGCTTCTGTTCTAAATACATTGATTATCAAGGGAAGCAATAAACTATGTGAAATACTAACCCTGTCCACCAGAAAAGATCCTAGCAGCGGCACCCCCAAACTTTGGCCCTCCAGATGTTTTGGCCTACAACTCCCATGATCCCTGGCTAACAGGACCAGTAGTCGGGGAAGATGGGAATTGTAGGCCAAAACATCTGGAGGGCCAAAGTTTGGGGATGCCTGTCCTAGCAGCTTAGTTAGTTTGGCAGGGATTAATTTCAAGTAAACAGACCCAGGATTGCGACCTAAGGGTGCTTTCAGATTGTTAGCATTTTGTGGGAGGGATTCAAGCGGAAACCTGACATTTAAGGTTGCACAACTGAAGTGGATTAAAAGGCTCTGTCACCTGAGTGCAACAAATCCATTTTAATAATAATAATAATAATAATAGGACTTTTTGCAGTGTGGAAAATTACAGGGAAATGCCCTGAAAAGCATGTGATGAGAGCACAATTAACAGGAAGACCTGAAGGCACTCTGCATGCAAATCAGGATGAAGGCTCATTGTCATATAACTGCCCTGTAAACCAGGCATCCCCAAACTTCGGCCCTCCAGATGTTTTGGACTACAATTCCCATCTTCCCCGACCACTGGTCCTGTTAGCTATTGATCATGGGAGTAGTAGGCCAAAACATCTGGAGGGCCACAGTTTGGGGATGCCAGCTGTAAACATATCGGGGGAAAGCCCCATAAAGAGTGGACAGAGTCTATAAAAATACTGAGGTGTTGGCAACCTTGTTAGAGCTGGAACACTTTCATTATCTTGCCCTCTCCAAGATGGATGGCATCCAATACTTCATGCCAGCTTCACAAGGGGGTCAAGGGCCCCTCCCTTTGGGACCATGGCATTGGTCAGCAGCTGATGCTTGCAGGAGACACAGCTCCCCTTCTCCATTCATTTTGCCCAGAAAAAAAAGTAATATTTGTGCAACCAACTGATGGCAAAATGTACTGGTGCCTGGTGCCTATTGGAACTGATAGGGCAGAAGGCAGGTGACTAACAGTAAGTGAAGCCAGAACCAATGATAGACAGGGACACCCTCTGACTGGTTGTAAGTAAGAAGGTGGGCAGGCAGGTGAGGACTGGCTGGGGGAAGACTGAGATTAGTGGCTCAGTTTCCAATTCATCCTAATGGACCAGCCTCCACTAGCACAATGTAGCTTCTGTCTCACCCTTGGGGAGTGCCTGGTTTAGGGTGCAGTTCCACATTTCATAAGGTACAAGATGAAGGGGAGGCATGCACAAGCCCCTCCCTTAGACCTGTACAAGGCAACCTCATCTCACCTGACATTGTGTTGTGACCTGCTGGGTGCTTGCCAACACCCACCTCCCATTTTTGCAGTCCCACGCAGGCAGTAAAACCAGAGGTTTGGTGGGCTGGCATGAATTGCATTTGGTGGATTGCATTCAGTGGCTTATCAAGCTCTCATAGGCAGGGGAGCTGTCCAGCAGGACAAACTACATAGAACGTTTCAGAGAAAGGTTGCTGAGGCAGCTGGGGAACTGTCCAGCTAGGTAGTTATGACTGGAACCGAGAAGCAATAAATTGTGCAACAGCAACATCCAAGCAACAAGTGAAAAGCTAAATAACTGCCTATGGCTGCTAGCCATGATGGCTATGCTGTGCCTCCACCATTGGTCAGAAGGTAGTAATGCCAGTTGCTGGAAACCACAGAAGAGGAGAGCACTCTTGCGCCCAGATGTTTCTTGAGGGTCTCCTACAGACATTTGGGTGGCCACTGTGAAAACAGGATCCTGGACGAGATGGGCTATTGGCCTGCCCAAGAAGGCAGCCTCTCCAGGTGGACAGTCTCTTAGGGCTGGCAACCAGAGCCTACACTGTTGACTTTACACCAGGTGTGGGGAACCTTTGGCCCACCAGATGCTGCTGAATGACAACTCCCACCATCCCTGACCACTGATCATGCTTGCTGGGGCTATTGGGGGTTGACCCACATCTGGATGGCCATAGTTCCCCCACAGAGTAGACTCTGATTCTCCATGGATGAAACTGCAGGTCCCAAGCTGAAGGTGGGAGGCACAGACCCCAGTGACTTGGCCTCCTCTGAAGATGCTCCTTCTGAGTTAAGCTCTGCTGGTGGCACATGATCAAGCTTGTGCTTCAAATGATAACACAACAATGCATATAGAGCAGGCTTCTCCAATGGCTACTTAATACTACTACAAAGACATTTCAACAGGTGTTTATGCAAGATAATTTGTTTAAAATAGCATTCATTCATTCATTCATTCATAAATAAATAAATAAATAAATATACTGATTCTTCTCACACAGGCATTCTCGCAACAACTTTATCAAGGGATAGTTAAAATGTTTCTTTTTAAACATTCTGGCCTTTTCTAATATTGCACAGTGTGGGGTTTTTGGTTTGTTTGTTTGTTTAATTGCTGCCTAATTTCCCCTGTCTGCCTCATTTGGGGAGACTTCTGCTGCCCTAGATCAGCTTGGGAGTCCTGCTATATTGACAAACCAAAGCCCGGCTCTTCCTGGTGCTGGAAGCAAACACACACACACACATGCACCTGCCCAGTTTCCAGCGGAAAGCTTGCTGGCTGCTGTGCTTTTTCAGATCAAGATCAACTCTTTTCTTTTGCTGCTGCAGTTGAGCCTCTTGATGTGGAAACTGGCTCTATTTTTATCTGGCTAAGGAAGATCAGATTTGCAGTAATTGACTGGATAAACAGACACACTATGTACGAACCAAGTTAATGGGATACATTTGGTGGCCAGCAAGGGCACTTTGCTGTTGCTCTGCCCAAATAAGTAATTGGACTGATTTATGACACTCAGGCTGCTAACATGTCCATTAAAGGCCCCTTTTGTGCACTCGCCATCCACAAATAAAAGAAGAAAGAAACATTCCCCCCTGGTTCAAAGCATGCAAACACCATGCCTTCATCAGGAGTAAGTATAAAGCATTTCCTGACTGTCACTAAAGCTCTTAGCAAAATGGAATTAGAGCCAAACACGTGCAAGAATTTCTCTTTCCGGTTAACCCAGGTCCTGACCTTTATTAACCTGACAGAGATTATTGACAATACAGTATGCCCCCAGTAAGCTGGAATCTACAAAGGAACTGTACTAATATCGCTCTTGTCCTGACTGCAATATAGCTCAATAATCTGCTGGTTTTTGTGGGGTGGGCAACAGATCAAACTGATAAGAAAAGGTTGGAATGGAAAGAGGGAAATCTATGCTACATAATCTTGCCTAATGAAACACATTTAACAGTAAGTAAGAAAAAATGACCCCCCCCTCCCAATTCCTTCTCCCCTGATGCACCAAAGCTGCTCTCATTTGGGAAATTCTAATGGCTATGGAGAACAGTCAGACACAAATATGAAGCTTGTGGCAAGTATGGAAATTTACAGGGCTTGTTCCTCTGACTTAAGTGTTCTGAACTGCGCATCCAGCCATTTTCTGACTCCTCCACATGTAGGGAAAGACACAACATCAGAAGCAGTTCTTTCCTCTCCCAGGAAATTTTCTTCTTCTTCTTCTTCTTCTTCTTCTTCTTCTTCTTCTTCTTCTTCTTCTTCTTCTTCTTCTTCTTCTCCTTCTCCTTCTCCTTCTCCTTCTCCTTCTCCTTCTCCTTCTCCTTCTCCTTCTCCTTCTCCTTCTCCTTCTTCGATCACTTGTAGCCAAGTAAGATTGTCTTCCATAAACACGGTTTTAACAATGAGTCCGTAAGTGACTGTGGAGGCCAATTCTGGATCCACACGTCCTTCCACAGTGGGGACATTGGCAAGTGGCTGACCATTAGATTATGATTGTACAGTGTAAACAAGTGTCAAGTGATGCATATTGAGTTTAAATAAATAAATAAATAAACCTTAATCTCACATACCGTATACACGTATAGAGTATTAACTGGTGCTGATTGACCAGGAATGAGACATTGAGGTTGAAGCAAATAGCTTGATGAAGACAGCAACCCAGCATGTGGCATCTGTGAAAAAGGCAAACTCCTTCACTATATCTCAGAAGTGGAATAGTTTTCCAGAAACATTACACAGCACAGAGGCATCGCTGCCTCACTGCTGTGGCATCATGACTGGCTCACGAGCCCCCCCCCCCCCGTTCTTCTAGCACAAAGTAGCATACCCATGGGAAGGTGCCACAGCTATAGAAAATGTTTCCATGCTGTTTCCCATTAGGAGAATGGAACATCTGCATATTTGCACCATATAAAAAGAGAAAGAGTCATCCAAGCAAGAATAAGTTCAGAGGAGAAACTGTAATGCTGGATGAGTGTCCCTTATTTCAGAATTGTTACATAAAGGATGTCTCATTATTTTATTGCTCTGATATGCTCCTTTTGCATGGACATCTGCTCCTGCAAACTTTGTGCAAGTTAGTACCTGTCCCAGAAAACAGTGCTGCCCTTGGTGACTGGTCTTAAAATTACTGTCACCTAATACAGGGTTCAGGAGCATGTGGCCCTCCTGATGTTGGACTCCACTTCCCACCATCCCTTATAATTGGCCATTGTGGCTGGGGCTGATGGGACGTGGAGTTCTAACATCTGGAAGGCTACAGGTTCCCCAGCCCTGACTTAATAAAATGCTGTGGCTGGTAGAACATATAAATAAGTAGACGTTTTTGCCTATGGTGTCAGCTGGGGTTACTAGATCAGGAGATTCTTTTGCTACCATTAACCATGGTGTCCTCCTGGAGCAGCTTTACAGGTGGGAAGTTGGAGGCCTGGTGCCAGGATGAATCTGCTCCTGGGGAATGGCTGCTGCTCAGAGGTGGAACAACCATCTTTGTAGAAAGAAGGTCCCAGGTTCAATCCCCAGCATCTCCAGGTAGAGCTGAGAATGTCCCCAGGCTGAGACCTTGGACAGTCACTGACAGCCTAGGTTGGCAATTCTGAACTTCCTGATTCCATATAAAAAAGTTTCCTGTTTGGTCATCAGGGGTGTGTGAGCCCAGTGTCATGATTAGCCTGATGTTACCCAACTATGTGTCTCCTTGTTATCTGAATGAAGTGATTGATAGGTGCTTGGAGGATGTCATGGTCTGGATGAGTTCAGGTAGCTTGTTAGCTCATTCTGTTTCTATTTCCCTTTGCACAGCCAGGTGTCCCAAAGCAATTCACAATGAAGGCCAATGAACTGAACCTGAACACCAACCCGATGAAGGTGCTGTTAGCCAGAGGTTTCCAGGTGCAGGAAATGGGCAGCAGGCCTGCTCTGGATTGGTTGCACTTCTGCTGGAGGACCAGCTGCATAGCCTAGGCTTACTTCTGCATTCTGCTTTGTCACCAGAGGCCTAAGTGATCTCAGTGGCATGGATCACTTATTTTCAGCTCTGGCTGGTTCACCAGCTATGGCTGTTCCTGGACAGAGCCAGCCTTGCCACAATAACCCATGCTCTGGTAACCACCTGGTTAGATTACTGTATTGCACTCTTACATGGGTCCACCCTGGAAGACAGTCTGAAGGTTGGCTGTGATGAAAATGCAGCTGTAGAGTGTTAACTGTCTCAGCCTCCTGGGACCACATAACACTGATTCTAAAAAAGTTTGCATTGGCTGACTATATGCTATTGAACCCAACTTAAGGTTTTAGCGTTGACATATAATGCCTGGACTGACTTAGAACCCAGGTATCTGAAGGAGTGGCACATACTTCCCTGTGTTGTCCTGCTCATTATTTAAGGTAAGCTGGGGCACCCCTTTCTGTCCTACCATGGTTTTAAGATTGTGGAGCCTGTGGAGCTGTGTTTCAATATGGGGTCTTCCTGACTGTGACTAGTCTCCAGCAGCAGCTGGCCTACTGGCGTTAAGGTGTGTGATGTATGAAACCAACTGGAGCCATTTGGGTTGTCTTAGAAAGGATCAGAGGAAATGAACTGTCTTCTGCCATGCTAGTTTGAGGTTTCTGCTTGACTTTATTATTTTTGTTTTCTTTTTACTGCTGGGGCCCTCCCTGGACTCATGCAACAACGAAGGGGATGGCCACCAAGTTGAATGGATTTAAAATGTGATTAGAGAAATTCTTGGAGGAGATGGCTATCAATGGCTACTAGCCGCAACAGCTGTGTTCTGTCCCGTGGTCAGAGGAGACAGTTGCTGGACTCTGCAGGAGGGGTGAGTGCTCTTGCATCTGGCTGGCGGCTGGGAGAACAGGATGCTGGGCTACAGGGGTCAGGTATGTCCTTATGACAGGCAGGATGTAATTTGCTTTAGTAAATAAATAAGTGCTCTTGCTGTTGATGCAGGGGTATACCTGGACTCCCTTGTGCCCTTGGCAAGGAGCTGTATCAGTGCCCCCCCCGGTCCCTTGTACCCTCCTCCAAGGCACCCAGAGGAGCCTGCGCACCTTGCTTGGCCAGTTCAGAGCAGGAGAGGAGTGGCCCTGGGAATGGGCAGGCGAGTGGACTCCTAGCCACTCCAAGCCAAAGTGGAGATGTGTGATTTTTGTGCCCCCTCCCCTAGGCCTGTGTCTTTGGCAGGGGCCAACCTGGGCAACTCCTAGGTATGCCCCTGGCTGTTGTTTTCAAGTCAGGAAATTAGGCTTATTTAAGAAGTGGGATGGGAGAATAGAGAAGTAAGTATTGCCAGCAGCAAAATTAAGTCAGGAGTGGGATCCTCCTAAGCATAGTCTGTTGCTTCTCCCAGCAAAATCAGTGCCACTTGTGAATGAATAAGCCAGGTTAGTGTTGGGATATCAATATGGAAGGCAAGAGCTCCCACTTGGTTTCCCTGAGAAATCTTTACCCTCTTCCTAGGCTGATAGATTGCAGCCTGCCGTTTGAATGCATTTTTTCTGGAAGCTATCTCTCTCTGGCCTGCTGGAGGTTTTTTAGCCTCCTGTCTCTAAGGAAGTGAAAGAGAACAGAGAGATCTGATGGGGGGGGCGAGGAGGGAGCGAGCGGTGAGTGTTACGCAGTTCCTGTACCTTTAAATCTAAGGAGCTTGAGCTGAGACAGAGAGCGAGAGAGGCAGAAGCTGAGCCTGGGGTCTGTTCCCCTTAATAAGCAAGATCGGTCTCCACTGAGGAAGATGGGAAGAAGAGGGTGAGGAGGATGCAAGAAGACCTCTGCCCCTCCCAGACAGGAGATACAAAAAAGGAAAGAGAGAGAGGCGCCTCTTTCCCTCCATCCTCAATCTCTTCCGCCTCCTCCATCCATTCTTTTTCTGCCACCCTGCTGAAAGAATCCAGCCCTTCCGAAAAGGGCACCTCTCCCTGTCTCTCTCTTTGAAGGCAAAATGTGGGAGTCGTTCCAAAAAACAAGCCGAGATCTAACGGAGTGAGAGGTTTGCTGTGGGTGGCGGTGGGAGGTGTGGGGAGGGGGGGGAGGAAGAAAATGAGAACAGTTGTTTTTGTAGGGTGAGGTGTAGGTGTGTTTGTGAGTGTGTATGTGTGTGTTTGTGTGTATGCGTGAGTGTGTGTGTGAGAGAGAGAGAAAGAGAGAGAGAGAGAGAGGAAGAGAGAGTGTGCGTGAGATTGAGACAGACACAGACACTGCATTGCTGCTGATTCAGGAGTCTCTCCAGCAAAAACATAACCACCAAGATGCTGCTCTGCCTCGGACTGCCTGATCCATTTCTCCATCAAAACAGCAGCAGGTGGAGGTCACAGAGGGGGATTTGAGACCCTTCCTGCCGCCTGCGTGTTGCATCCTCCCGCCTCCCGCAAAACCAGGAATTCTTCTTCTTATATGTTGGCACTTGGCCTCTTTCCCCCGCATCCTTTCTTTCCTTGGGTTTTGCCTCGGATGGTTTTAAAGGAGACTTGCTTGCACCAAAACCTGCCTGATTTGCTGTTCTGGACAATATTATTCTCCCTATTTTGCTCCAATCCAGCCTCCAGAGCAGGAAGTCAAGAGGATCCAGGTTCCATGAGTCTCCCCCTTGAGAAAGTGTGAGCAGCAGAAATTGACTCAAGCAGCTATTTGGATTTGGTGCATTATTTAAGGTGTTGTTGGGTTTTTTTTGTTTTGTTTCTTCCTCCCCTGGCGGCTGCTTCTCCTCCTCCTCCCTCTCTCTTTTTTTCACCTTTTTGAGAATTTTCAAACTGAGTTACATGCATGTCCAGTGGGGGAAGGTTTAATTTTGACGATGGAGGGTCCTATTGTGGAGGCTGGGAGGACGGCAAGGCTCACGGCCACGGAATATGCACCGGCCCCAAGGGTCAAGGAGAGTATGCGGGTTCCTGGAGTCACGGCTTTGAAGTGCTGGGGGTCTATACCTGGCCGAGTGGCAACACCTACCAGGGCACCTGGGCCCAAGGAAAGCGCCACGGCATTGGTGTGGAGAGCAAAGGGAAGTGGGTGTACAAAGGCGAATGGACTCATGGATTTAAGGGACGCTACGGAGTACGTGAATGCACAGGCAATGGGGCCAAATATGAAGGCACCTGGAGCAATGGTCTTCAGGATGGTTATGGGACAGAGACCTACTCGGATGGAGGTAAGTAGCCCATTTGCTCCTTCTGTCCCTTGGTGTTGTCCAGTGGATCATCCTTCCTTTTCTCTGCCAGTTTGTAGTGTATCCTTTTAGGAAGCCCTTCCAGTTGAAAGCTTCGTTCTTACTGTAAGACAGGGGAAAGCAGCCCACCCAAGGCAGTGCCCCTTCCCAATGGAGTCCTCTAAGTTCATTTGTGACCAGGGCTGTTTCTTTTCTCGTTCTCTGTTGCCTGACGAAGGGAAGGCCTTTTTCTGCAAGCTGGTTTGTTGGATAGAGTGGGGGGGCAGGAGGCTGGAAGGCATTCAAATTCTTACTCAGCTATGAAACTCCCTGTGGTGGGTTAGTCACTATCTTTCAACTAAGCTCACCTTGTGGGCTGCTGTAAGGATAAATGAGGTGATAATTGTGAAACATTTTTATTTTATTTTTTATTTTATTGCGTATGGAAAGGAGCTTAGAAATTAAGAGCAATGGCTGTGAGGAACCAAACTGTATCCAAAGTTGTATATGAGGAGGAATACAGTAAGGCAGGGTCATGAAACTGGTCAGAATCATAACAGGAAATGCAGGTTTTTGGTATCTGGAGCAAATGGCCCAAGAGAGAGCCCTTTACATGGATTAATCTGAGCCACAGTCTGCCAGGAAGTGACGTTTGGCTTCCATTCATTTTCATGAGGGTTGTTCAGAACGTCCCGGTGAATTATGCCCCCTGGATCAGGTTGTGTCTCTGCCACCGCCAGTCTGCTATCCTTAATTGTTGCCCATAATCTGCCACCTGAGGTGGTCACGTGCCTGTCCTATCATTGGGCTGTTTTATGACTTGAAAGCATGACTGTAGACCCACCACTTGAATCTGTAGGTTCTTTCAACTCCGAAGCAGATTAGGTTTAAAAACAAACAAACACATAACCCAGGCAGCAAGATGCAATGCTGGAGCTTCTCAGTGCAGGCACTTTGAAATTCTCACAATAATGAAAACACATTGCAAGCTGCTATCATTTTTTTTTATAATTCCCCCTCCACACATAAAGCTCAACCTGATGCACCCAGAGCTTATCTGGCAAACAACTGCAATTCGTAGAGAGTTCCTATGCTGAGATTTCACAACTTGATTCTGTACAGCAGGGGTAGAGGCTCAGAGGCCAGATGTGGGCCCAAGCCTCTCTCTGGGCCATACTCCCTCTTTAGTCATGTCCCTTCTGCCCAGGCCACCCTGCTCACTGGTTTTCCTTCACACCCTCATTGAGTGTGGCTTTTGTGTGGCTGGGATGTGTCCTTGAACCCTAATAACGACTTGCCTGCCTGGGTAGAGCATAGAAAGGTGTAGAAATAAATTTACATTTGTTGCTCTGGCCCCATCCACCACTGACTTGCAGCTCCCAGAACGTTGCTCAGAAGGGAATGTGGCCCAGGGAATGGAAAAGCTTTCCCACTCTTAATGCAGAGAAACCCAGAGGCAGGTGAGGACAGCTGTTTTTGACCTGTGATGGCACTTTCAGGTGTATCGGGGTGAGTGAGAATGGGTACAAATATTTAGCAGAGACACAGAGAGACATTATCTAGTTCTGATGTCTTATCCTGAGAAAACAGCTTTCTTTCTCTCAAGTGACTGAATCGCTCGGCCTCTTGTTCATTAACAGTGTCCCAGCTTCCCTAGGTAGTAAGGGCCAAACCAGCTTCCTAGAATCCTGTGGAAACAACAAGGGAGACCTCTGGTTTTCATCTTATGTGTCTGTATTTATCTCCCTCACCCCAGCCCATGTTGCTTAGAGTGTTCTAAAGATTTTAGATAGAGAAAGAAAGAAAAAAACATCCAAGGCCTTTATCCCCAGCCTTGAAAGTGCAACTCTTTATAAACAAGTTTGTTGTTCTGACTGGGGTAATAGCGGAATGGGGCGACGGGGGTGGGGGGGTGGGGATGAGGAAACAGGACTTTGATATGTTTTAACACTCTATGCTGTGCTTACAAACTTGCTTTGAAATGGTTAGAGCTGAGGGTTTACTTGATTGAACACAGAATTTTGAAAGAGCATGGATACATTCTACATGTTTCCTGCTCCGCTTCTCTACCTTTATCACTCCCTAAGGAGGAGATAATTATTCTGAATACATGGTTTTCTATAAAGGCAAGACTAAAGACCAGCTTGAAAAGTCTCCTAAAACCCAAGGGATGTTTTTTTTTAAAGAAGACATCTGGCCTATCCATGCCTTATTCAGAACTCAGGTGGTCATGATGGAATCTTACTGCAGCAGTACAATTCCTAATGAATTCTGGCTGGGTATGGAGTCCACCATAGCTGCCAAGTTATCCCTTATTTTAAGGGATTTTCCCTTATGCTGAATAGGCTTCCTCGCAAGAAAATGGAAAACTTGGCAGCTATGGAGTCCACAGAATAGGACATTAATTTGAATAACCCAAGAATTGGCCAGAAATGTAAATCTTCTGTCGTGGCTAAATTAATGTTGTCTCTAAAAGCCAGGAAAGATGGGGGAAACAGACTTCATGATGGTTGTGAAACTAGTTTAGGAAGAAATGCTGTCGAGGTAGCAGAAACCTACCCAGCAAAGCTTTGGTGGAGAATTGTAGGGCAAGTGTGGGGAACTTTTGGGCAACTCCCATCATCCCTAGTCATTGGCCATGCTTGTTGGGGCTGATAGGAGTTATAGTTAAGCAATATCTGGAGGGCCATTGGTTCCCCACATATGATGTAGAGCCTTATTTTGCACCTACGGTTATTATTATTTTTATTTTAAAAAAATATTTTCCAAGATTTTTTAAAAAAACAACAACACTTTTACATTCAATTATACACCAAACTCATATTGTTTGCCTTCCTCCCCCTCGCCCTGGCTTCCAAATTCAATCATTCATCATCATGCATATCATTATTTTTCCTCTGTAATTTTCAAATCTTAGTATGTTGTCCATATTTAACACATCATAAATGTTATAACAACCCTGCTAATGTTTTAACATATTTACAGTGTTCTTTAACATATTCTATAAATTTTATCCATACATAAACAGTCTCTTTAAGTTCTTTGGTATCTCTTCACCCACTATTCCAAGCAAGAAGGCTTCTGGGTTTTTTTTTATAAATAAAAGGTTATCTAAAACATTTTTTAAAACTCATTGTAAATCATTTCCCAGAAGTCCTTTGCCCTTCTACAAGTCCACCACATTATCTTTACATTTCCAATATACCGTATATTGGTGGAATTTTTATACATCTTTGCAATCTTAACTGGGGTTAGGTACCAACGGTACATCATTTTTATATAATTTTCCTTTAAAGAACTGCATGCAATAAATTTTAAATCCTCTTTCCACAGCCTTTTCCATGACTCAAATGGAACATTGTGTCCCAAGTCTTTTGCCCATTTTATCATTATATCTTTAACCTCTTCATCTTTTGTTTCCCATTCCAACAGTAGCTTATCCATTTTTGTTAATAATTTCCCATTATTTCCCAACAAATCTTTTTCAGACCTTGAGAAATCCTTCCCAAAGCCTATCTCCTTATCACTTCTGAATATGTCATTTAATTGGTGGTATTGCAACCAATCTGTTAACAGAAATTTTATTTCATCAAAATCTTTTATCCTCAATTTATTTTCTGTTTCTGTTAACAGATCTTTGCATGTGGACCAATTTTCTTTGCACCTACGATTAGCTCAGCAGTTGTCGGTGTAGAATCGAAACACACATAAAAGTATGTCCCTAAAACAGGCTCATGTCTCATGGTATGTCATTTAATCTTGGTTCACCTGAGGATAAAAAATGGCCTTAGTGGAATTCAGCTGAGTTCTCCAAGGGGACTGGGCTGGTGATCAGTCCTAATCAACTCCTGCATTCAGATATTATCGCATCTGGGTGTATGTATGGTCAAGTATATTACACTAGGAAGGAATGGCTCACTGCTTGTCTTGACAAAAAAGAGGTAGCTGTTGAGAGTTAAAGCTCATGTGCTGCTTTAATCCTTCTGATTTCTTAAGCTTCATCATTTCCTGGGATGTCAACATTGCTATCTGCCACAATGCTGTTTTTTAAATTGCAGATAAACTCCAGTATTGTAAGCAGATCAAGTTTTGTTAACAGGTTTAGACAAAGCAAAGCTGGTGTGTATTAAAGATCTGATCTGAAGAGTCTACATTTTCTTGCATAGGAGAAACCAACAGAGGGACATCAAGGTGCCAAGAGGAGCTCAGCATTATTTACAAATGACCATCGCTATGAGTACAGTACATTTGAATTTGAATTTGGATCCAAGGGGTCCGAACACTTCTGTTTTCATCAGCTGTCCACCTAATTGGATGCACTTTCCTCTTTCTACCTTTGATGCTCCCACCCACCCCACATCATATAACATGCTCCTGTTGCAGCAATACAGTTTCCTTTTGCTGTTATCAGTCTCCTGGAACTCCCACACACTCTCCTGTTCTTCAGGCACATGCGCATAGTCTCTCTCGCAAACTTCAATGCTGTCATACACATAATATTCACCCTTTGTACACATACCCACACACAGATGCTCCCACCTCCACATTTGTTTCATGTTTCAGACATGTTTGTCAAAAACAGGCCCATAGATTGCACAATTATATCTCACAGTTGCACAGATGCTTCAGAGGCACAGGAAAGGTATACTGGGCCTTGCAAGCACACAGATGCATTGCTCATACCCAGAAGCACACAGTGAATACCTTTCACACAGACACACCTCGTTTTCAGTATCACTCGGAGGCCCAGATCACAAACATTCCAAAGCTCACTTTTCTCGATGTCATGCTGAAGTTGCCACCTGCATGTAATCACATTTGTGTATTTGCTGTGCATCCTGGGTAATTGTACTTGCACCCTGGGTCAAATACATCATATGCACAGCCACACTGCTATTGTCAAACTGACTCTCCACATACATAAGCTTCCCTCTATTGGAGCAAGGGGTTCAGACTTGTGAACCCTTCCAGTCCCACGATTTTATACATCTCTAGCAATGCCATTTCTCTCTCAAATCATGCACACATAGAAAGAAGAAACATATTCTTGCTTTTCCAAGGTATAAACCTTCGTAGCAATCAAAGCAATGGACATTAGAGTGATAGAAGAGCTAAAGGAGGAAAGTGAGTACTCATTTCATGTTTCTAGGACTGAAAATTGCACGAGAGAGAGAGAGAGCCTGCAAGCATTTCATACATGCCAGCAATCTCTATTTTAGCTGCTTTATATTTGGAAATTGAAGCAGAGCTAATTGAACAATACCAGAAAGGCATCCCAGTCCTGGAAATAACTAAGCAATACTATGTCAGGCTGACGTTAGCAACTCAAATTAGCCTAGCCAATCATCAAGAACATTCTTTTTTTAAAAAAAACAAAACAAAACAAAACCCAGTTTTAATTTCTAGCAATCTAATCTCAAAAGGACACACTCTCAATCTTTCTCCTCCTCATATCAACTCTTCCTTTTTCAGGACCTTGGAGAGTACTAATTGAGCTGCCTGGGCATACAATCAACTGGGCCCTGCTGCCATAAAATTTCCACTTATTTTGATCCCTTTGTCCCAGTACCCTAAAATGAATGTGGTCTGCAAGCCTCAGTCTGTGGTTTATTGCAACCAATGCATTCTCCAAGGACACATCCAGAAGGCCGCTGGGAAGGGGGAGATGCTGTATGTGTATCAGGTGCACACCTGTCTCATGTGGTCCTCCTGTGTGTTAACTCAATCCTTCCCTGGCCCTGGAGGTCCCTGCCTTTCCCTGAACAAAAGCAAGCATATCAGACTAGTATTAAGTCATGAATGGAGACTGCAGAGCTACAGGGCTTGGTATACGGCAACCAATGTTTTCTCCAAGGACAGATCCAGATGGCAATTCATATGGTGCGAATCTAACTCTGATAAAGTGGAGGGGGAAATGGCACTGCCATTTGAAGATACTTCATGAGTCAAAGACTCGTTTACTGATTCACATGCACAACTTGTAACCCACCAAGCCGATTTCATCCACCTTGGTTGCCAGATGCTTCAGAGCCACCCTGTTTTTTGGCAGTCCCACACAGGCAACAAAACAGGAGGCTGATCGAGTCCCTGGTGGACTCCCATAATGTCTGGGGGCGGTGCTTGGGTCACAAGGTATATGTAGGCCTGGTGTACGTCATCCTATGAAAGCTCTGTGGTGTTTGATCGGCAGTGGCTCTTTCTCACATGCAAGTAATCCTTAAATGCTGCCCTCAACCTGTGTGGCAGGCAATGCATGTCCAAACCACCCTAACCACTCTCACACAACTGCCCAGCTGAATGTGCTGAAAGCAGTTGCTCAACAATCCCAACCCATTAGGAGCATGGTCCAGCACATTTTTCAGGAATGCGCACATGCACAGCCTCCAATGGCAACAGGGAAGTTTTTTAATGGAACTTCCCCACCTCCCCACTTTGAGTCATACCTTCCAGTAATGCAAACAGATTAGTTAGGGTAAAAATTGGAGGTAAGAAGCATCTCCTTCCACATGTAATGAATTTTATTCTAGGCTTTAACTATCTGTCATTCTCCTGCCCTCTTGATTTGCACCAAATTTGGTACCCACACTAAAAGGCATATTTACAAGAATTTGGACAATTTGTTCTATAGCCAAGGTTTCGTTCTGAAAATAAGACGGGTTTTTCACCTCACCACAGGGATAGAAATAAATAAATAATAATTATAATAATAATAATTATAATAATAATAATTATAATAATAATAAATTATTTATACCCCGCCCATCTGGCTGGGTTTCCCCAGCCACTCTGGGCGGCTTCCAGCCAAATATTAAAAACAATACAGCATCAAACATTAAAAACTTCCCTAAACACTGAATATAGACTATATATTCTATATATAGAATAGAATATATAGAATAGAATATATACTGAAAATAGACACGGAACTCAGCTCTGGGAGTGTGTAGAGAGAGAGGGGTGGTGGTGGTGGTAAAGGAATATAATTATTATTCTTTGCTGCCGTTGTTTATTTATCGCCTTCCACATATATATATCTTAGGACGATGTACGAAACATAATAAAAACTGAAAAACACAAGAAATAGATGATTTTTTTGTGTGTGAAATTATACAGAATGGACACATTGGCAGAGACCTCTTCATCCAGGAGGGAAAATGTGTCAGAACATATAATTATGCCCCCATCCCTCTCTCTTATTTTACTCTCTTTCCTTATAAGGCCTTAGCATTTGTTTACTTTCCTGGACAGTACATCATCTTCTAAGTGGGGTTCTTTTTGGAGGCACAGTTGCTATTTCTCCCACTGTGTAGGCCATTGGAGTGCTCTGGGTTTGTAACTTAGGCTAAGTGCACATCCCATTTGCACCTATTTGATGATGAAATACTTTGGCCCCATTCATTCCAGAGCCCCATGTGAACTTTGGTGTGTGAGCTCAGAGCTACCACATGTACGGGACACTTGTGCTGTTGTTCTGTAGAGAATAAAGAACTGTTGGCACCCTCACCAAGCACAGAAGGGCCACAGGTCAGTGGCAGAGCACCTGCTTTGCATGCAGAAGGTTCCCCGTTTGATCCCCAGTGGCATCTCTGGTTAAGTAGTCAGATAGCAGAGATGGGACAAATCTGTTCCTGAGACCCCAGAGAGCTGCTGTTGGACCACAACAGCCACCATTCCTGACCACTTCCCATGTTGGATGGAGATGATGGCAGTTGAAGTCCAAACAGCATCTGCAGGGCCACAGCTTGCCCATTCCTGGGGTAAGCAATACTGAATTAGCTGGACCAGTGGTTTGACTCTGTAAAAGGCAACTACATGTGTCCAGGCCACAATTTTGCAGGGTTTCCTGAGGGAAACAATGCATTAAAATGGTATAGAACCAACATCGTGTAGTGCAGATTATAGTGTAGGCTAAGCTGGCTGGGGATGATGGGTTTTGTAGTCCAACTGCACTTCATGACCCAAAGCTGAAGAACGCTGGTGTAGATAATCACTTGAATTCTGGCAATTGGTGGTTAGGGGACCCTCCCGGTACCTTTTTAAAAATTACATATTCCAGATTATTTGTGCTCTAATGCTATGTGAGGGAAGGGCAGTGTCACACATGATCCTGCTTTTTATACTGTTCACACTTGCAAAGTTTCAGGGTGATCACACTGCTTCATTTCCAATCAGTGCCTATCCTGAAGTTACCTGCTGAAATCATGTAGCTTTTTATACCCAAAAAGTTCTAGTTTATTTTTGCCCTGCTTTTTTGTGCTATAGCCCATCTGGAGAGCAACGATGTGGTAGCTTTGGGGGAAGCATTGCAGAACAACAAGTAAAGCAGAATAAATCCACCACTAAGGCACCATTTTTGTCTTAAGAACATGTTGCAGAATACAACCAAAATAAAACACCGGTCTGGAGGGGCCCAGTAAGATTTCCCTCGAGGTGATGGTGAGGGATTGTTTCTTTTCCTGGGATGTAAGGTGTGTGGCAAGCACCCTTTTCAGCCCTTCTTGCTCATATTCCTCCCTGTCAGATTCTCTTCCTGATAGTGAAGCATCTGAGCAACCGGCTGGTTTTTGTTAAGTGCCTTGGTTTCGCTGTTTACAATTCACCTCAGCGTCGTGGTAAATGTACCGTGGAACATTGCATAAGGAGAGAAAGGGCCTTAACTCGCCTGAGAAGTGGGATGAGATCGCAGAGTTTGTGATGAGGATTATTGAGTTTGAGGATTAGTGAAGAGAAAGAGAGAGAGAGAGAGAGAGAGAGAGAGAGAGAGAGAGAGAGAATTAGCCAGATTCTGCTGTACTTTGTGCAGGAAGCATATTAGAAAGAATAAGGCAGCTGAATGCATTTGGGAATGTTTAGCGTGATACATGCTGGAGCATCAGACAATTTTGTGGCACCGATCTTACCCTCAGAAGCAAAGCGTGATGGTCTAGTAGGAGGCTTGGATGAGGACAGGGAAATGGGCTGATTTAGGTGCCATTGACGCTGGGTGCTTTTTAGGTGAGTGGCCAAGATCCTTTTCTAGCCATAAAGCCTTGGCAAGTAAACATTTCTCAGTCTAACCTACTATGCTGGGTTGTTGTTGTTAAGGAAGAATGATAGAGGCCTCCATTCTCTGGAAAGGGCTACAGACACAATTTATGAATAAACGGCAGTCTAAGGTTGCACAGTGCAGAGCTCCTTCTCTCTTGCCACCAACTGTACCCAGGTTCTTGTGCAAGGCTGGTCCAAGCAGAAGTGGCGTTCACCTGGGGGGGGCATGGAACTCCTGGGGACAGATGCTCAGTGGCTCTTTTACAACCTGCCTGAATATTGTCATAGATACAGCTCCCTCTGTCTCTGCTGCTACTGAAGCACTATGGAGATGCCTGCCTGTTGCAGAGAGACATCTCCTGCACTTTACTCCACCCCACCCCACATTAGCCCCTTGTGCCCCATGGAGAAGATCCTTCCTGGAACACCTGATTTCCAGAGCATCAGAAGCCACCCAAAGTGTTATTTAATCCATGGTAGCTTTTTTATATATAAAGCAGGTGTGGGGAATTTGTGGCCTTCCAGGTGTTGCTGAACTAAAATACCCACCAGCCCCAGCAAACATGGCCAATGAGCAGGGATGATGGGAGTTGTAGTTCTGCAACATCTAGAAAGCCAAAGGTTCATCACACATGCTTTAAAGGTTCCTCCAACAGAGGCTCCCTGTCCAAACCTTTTCTTTGGACAGAGAAAGGAGATGCCACAAGCTCTTTAAGGCAGCCTATTGCTGAGCTATGCTTTACATTTGGAGAGTTTCCTCCTTATATTCCACCCTGGAGTAATGGTCAGCAACTGGAGGCTCCAGCTCTGGTCTGGGTCCATCAGGAGCAGTTCTTCCTAGCTTTTCAGCCACCACCCTAGAAGCCAAAAGAGGTGAGGCAACAGAACTTACTGACTGGCTACTTTGGGGGTAGGTGGGTGATTGAGGTGCAGATTTATTGCTCCTAAGCTTCTTATCAAAGCCCTCAGGAAAAAAAAAACCTACCATAGTTTCTGACAGGCCTCCTAAATCAAGCTTCTTGTAATTTAATTCTATTTCTTCTTGCTCTTTGAAAACATAAAAAGAGCCTGGTTGGTCAATCAGGCCAAAGGCCCATCTAGTCCAGCATTCTGTTTCCACAGTGGCCAATCAGATGCCCCAATGGGAAGCCCAAAAGCTGGCCCTGAGTGCGACTAGTGATTCCCAGCAAGTGGCATTCAGAGCCATACTGTCTCCGACTGTGGCAGTCAAGCATAGCTATCACTGCTAGTGGCCACCTGTAACCTTATCCCCCAGGAATGTGTTGAATCCTGTAAAAAAAACATCAAGTTGGTGGTCATCATTACATCTCAGGGTAATTCCATATTTTAAATTTTTGATGCATCAAGAAATACTTTTGTCTGTCTGTGTCTTGAATCTTCCAACACACAGCTTCATTGGATGGCCCCAAGTTCCAGTTTTATGAGAGAAAGAGAAAAAACTTTTCTCTTTACACTTTCTCTCCATCCTGCATAATTTTATACACCTATGTCACAGACGCTCCAAGTGTCCCTGTTTTCCAGGCATGTCCCTGATTTTAAAAAGTCGCCCCAGTTTCTGATTTGATTCCGGAATGTCCCGCTTTTCCTTAGGATGTCCCTGTTTTCATTGGAGAGATGTTGGAGGGTATGGAGTTATCCGATCCCTAAGCCGTCTGAAGGCAATCCTGTATAGGAAAGTTTTTTAATGTTTAATGTTTTATTATGTTTTTGTATATGTTGGAAGCTGCCCAGAGCGACTGGGGCAACCCAGTAAGATGTGTGGGTGGTTATAAATAGTAAAAATATCATTATCGAATTGGACAGTGATGGGAAACCTTTTGAGCTTGGTGTGTCAAAATTTGCCAAAAAACCGAGCATAACTCGGGTGGTGTGTCACTTCGAGAGAAAAACCATAATTTCGCGATATTTAAAGTTTAAATAACAAAAATGTATAATTGTAATATATAACTGTATTTAATAAACCAAAAATTAATAATTTAACCAAACCAAACCAAAAACCCCTTATTTATCACAAAGTGCCCAGAGTTGTTGAACTTTTCTGGGGGAGCTGCCGACCAAAGTTTTGGAGGTTTTTTTGGGGGGTGCAAAAGTTGCTTTGCTTTTTTGGGGGGGTGCCCCAAAGCTGCTGCACTTTTTGGGGGGGGGGAAGAGAACAGAAATAAATGACGAATAATACCTTTGCTGGAACTAACATGCAGCACCGACATAGTTAAAAAACGAACGCTGTTACACCCAATCATCGTCTGCCAAAGCGCCAGAAAAAACAGCACAGAAAGGGTTAAAAAACCAATCTCTGACTACCAGCAGCAACAACAACAAAAAGGATCCGGGTTTTAACAGCGGAGACAAGCTGTAGCGGAGACAAGCTGTAGGAGGAGCGGGAGAACAAATGGGGGGAAAACAACAACAACAGCGTGAATGGGCCGAAGGGGCGCGTGCCAGCAGTGAGGGCTCTGCGTGTTATGTCTGACACGCGTGTCATAAGTTCGCCATCACTGGAATGGGATGTCCCTATTTTCAATGGAGAAATGTTGGAGGGTATGCTATCATGTCCCCTTGTACTCACATTTTCAAGTTTAAACTAAAAACCTCCAAATGTTCTTTCATAGGGAGTATATTCACAGTTAGTTTTATATGCTCATGTTAGCTGTGAGCAACAATTTTGTTACAGATTGAGAACCCGCACAAACTGTCAAGCAGGAGGGACAGAAATTTGCCTTGAGAATATAGAGGAGCATTGTCTCTTAGCGGTAAAGTTTATTCTAGAGCAAACTGGGAGGGCAACATTGCATACACAGAGAGATTTTGTTTCAAATATCTATATGCTATATTCACCCAAAATAAATTATTGAAGCAGCTTTCAAAAACGTTAAACAATTGGGCAAATAAAGAAGCAACATTTTTTTTAAAAATGGAGGGAGGGGTGATTCAAAGGTACCATTCCGCTAAGGCCTTTTGCCAGCTGCCCTAGGAATTTCCAATTCGGAATGCAGAGAATGCCCCTCCAATGGGAGAAGGCAATACTGTTCCCAAGATGCCCAAGAAAACTATATGAACAAGAGAGGGTTTTGCATCCGGAAAGGTAATGCATACTGAGGCAGGCAGAGGCAGAGGAAAAACACTCACTCCAAACTCAAAGTCAAATTTAAATTTTGTTTTGTGAACCAGCAGGGCCGTCTCAACCACGTCGGGCGCCCCACCCCGCGCCACCCAGACTACCCCTAGAGCCAGCCCTGTGAACAAGATTGCCTGCATTGTCCAGTCTGAATGTTGGTTCATATTCTAGAAGAGCCAGAAACTCACCAGCTAGCCATAGGGCAATTTACTGATTTCTCAGCCTCGGCTTCTTATCTAGAAAATAAGTATAATAATGACATAGCCCACAGTGTTGTTTCAAGAAATAATTAAGTACAGATAATGAAATACACAAATATACAATATATTGCAGGAGGTTGTAAAAACTTGTGATGTCACAAGGACCTCCAGTAAGTCTTAAAGCCTTTCTTTTTCATTTATGAAATGTGTGTAAGGATATAAGTAGTAACATCAAAAGCAAGGATGATTGTTTTTGCTTTGTGCTGGCTTGAATTTGCAGGAATTGTCCTTTGGGAAACTGGTGAAAACAAGCCTTTTCTCTCAGGAGAATACCGGGCAGAGGGCCCAAGAGTTCAACAAACAAACAAAATGAAAGAAGGAAATTACTTGCGGGTGTATCACACATAGGAGATCTGCCAGACATTGCCTTTAAACTTTGGTTCTCACTAGGCTTTTCTCTAATCACAGATTAAATATTGCAACTGGAGGCAGGGATATTATATTTCCCCAAAATTCAAGCATTATAATTTTTGTTTTTTTCTCTCTCCTCCATCTCCTCTGCTAGCACCGTCTCCTCTATTAGCAATGTTTTGCAAAGTGAGTGCCAATCCTCATTTAGCCAAAACTGCACCATACACAAACAGGAGAAAGGTTTCAGCTCAAGGGAGCAAGCATTATAGAGCTACCAAAAAGAAGAAGGAAAAATAGAAACAAAAACGTAAGGAAGCAAACGGACAACCCCCAAAGCAACTCACCAAAGCCTGGATGTACTCAGTAGGCACAGAATGCTGGCTGGCTGCTGAAGGGGGAAAGCTGGAAACTGGGGGAGGGAATGGAATGGAGTATCCTGGGGAAGGGTCTGACTGGCCAGAACCTTGAACAGGAGCATTCCATGTTGCAGCCCCTGCTTACACCCATTGTAATGCTGATGATGGGATGTAGTTCTCTGATTGTCAGGAAATGCTACTGAATGTGGCCAAGTGACTCACATAACCCTGTACCCCTGCTGGTTTTTTTGACTGCTTTTAAAGATGCACCTTTTAACGTTTTTTTGAGGCAACGCACTCCCTCACTCAACCATCAGAGCTATTGAAATATGTACCTGCAGATCTACTCACTCTCGCTCTCTCTCTTTGGTGGGGAAGGGGGGGGGGATGAAGGGGAATGGGAAAGAATAGCTGTGCCTGTTAAAGGTGCACACTGTGGGGACCAGAGACTCTTTTGGAACCAAATGATGCCCTGCTGCACCTTTAAAAGCTTCTGCTGTTTCCATCTTTAAGCACCTCTGCTTTTAAACGGCCAGGTAGCTCACTGCAATATGCCGTGTTGTTACTGTTTTAATGCATTACATGCCTGAGATTCTTCAACGCTGCCACTTTGCATGGAAATGAATCCTGCATTCCAAATCCACTGTTGGAGGCCAATGCAGCATATTTCCAGACTCAAAAAATCGAAATCCAGGTCGAAGCTGTGGTGCAGTGCGCGCTTTCCTTTCCTGCTCGGTAAAGATTCAAGCCAAAGCACCTCCCATTTTCTTCGTAGCCTTGTCTGCCTCAGGCACCCCCCTTCCCGCCCCCGACCATGCCCCAGCATCCTTGCATTTTCATGTTCTGAGTGAGTCAGTTCCTTCTCTTCCACTCCATCTTCTGCAAATGCATCCCGAGATTTTTTTGTTACTTGTATTCAGCAGAAGGATTTCCCCTCGGCCAGCCTGCCTCTCTTTCTTTACAGCACTTTCTTCCTTCTCTAATAGCCTTGTTACCTCTCCCCCTGCTCATTTCAGGCAGAGGTGGCCTTTGCAGCTCTGCTGCCTTCTGCTTGATCATTGGTATTTTCTAAAGAAGCCTGTTGCTTAATCACACAGGCTGGAAGAAGGAAATATTACTCAGTCTCTGGGGAGAAAGAGTCCAGAACAATGGGCCTCTTTAAAAAGAAAAACCTACCAACAAAATAAGCCACCCAAATAAGCAGTCAAAGTGATAGTCACCTGGAACAGAAGCTGAGGAGCTAAGCTCTGAAGCAGAGGCAAATTTGCTCTCCCGAATGTGCTTGTATCTGTTCAAATAAATTTTATCCAAATTCATAGGAAATAAAAAAGGACACTGCCATTCCAGGTCAAACTTATTTGTCCATCTAGTTCTGTACAGTCTACTCTGACTGGCAGCCGTTCTCCAAGGTCTCCAACAGAGGCACCTTTCCTATTGCCTTCCTGTATGATCCTCTTAATTCAAGATACAGGCTATCAAATGAAATCTGAATGCCAGATTAACATTGTGTAAGGATACAAGCGAAGAAGCTTAAGTTCCAATTCATGCCAACTTGTTTAAATCAAACTGGAAAATTTGTTTATGCATTTATCTTGTACATTTCAACTTCATTAGATCCAGTTAACTGGATTCCTAACCCAAGTCCATGTTTGGCGCGCATTAATTAATTTTATTAACTCAAAATCAGGGTGATGTGTTGCTTTAATTAAGGCAGCACGCAAACAAGTTTAAATCCTCCTGCGAGTTATTTCCAGTGCCTGGGGGCTGTAACCAACTAAGTTTTACTCAGTGCAGACCCACTGAAATTAATGGATCTATGTTCGCCATGGTCATGAATTTCAAGAGGTCTGTTCTGATTGGATAACAAGCCTAAGGAAAGAAACAGATAACTTCCTTTCCCCCCACTCCACATTTTATACATCCTCAACATGCTCCCCCAAACACATACTTTAATAAGATTTTTGATAAGGTTTTGATAAGATGCTACTCTGGGAGAAGCAGGTGGAGTTGGGAGCTATATATACTCCTGTGGCATTATATGCACATACCCTCCAACATTAGGGACATCCTATTTATTTATACCCCTCCTATCTGACTGGGTTGCCCCAGCCACTCTGGGCAACTTCCAGCATATATAAAAACTCAATTAAAAAAGCTGCCTTCAGATGTCTTCTAAGGCTTGTATAGTTACTTATCTCCTTGGCTGGGGTGGGGTGGGGTGTCATATGACTCCATACCCTCCAACATTTCTCTGATGAAAATAGGGACATCCTAAGGAAAAGTGGGACATTCCGGGATCAAATAAGGAACCGGGATGGCTTCTGTATATCCCTGGAAAATAGGGACACTTGGGGGGGTATGAATGCTGTCTTCACAGCTCCTTTGTTTTCCAGCAGCAGAAGCTTCCTTCATATTTCCTTCCTTCCATTTCCGCACTGCCATATCAGTGTGGACTGAAGCAGAGCTATTCCCCTTGTGCACTGCCCTGTTCCAGAGCCACAGAACAGAGAACATGCAGCCCACCTCCTACGTTTATTTGCATTTGGGTATAGGATAGAGCGCAAGTGAGAAACACACTAGCCTCATGTTATGCAGCCCCCCCCCAACACCTCCTGTTCTCTGCTCTATTCTTCCATCCCAACAGAGTTCCTAGCCTCCTCCTCATTTCCCCTTTATTTACCATGGATTTTTAATGTGTAATCCTCTCCACCTCCTCCTATGTTTTTAAGAACAATTAGATGGGGCAGTATTTAAATTAAAGAAAGTAAACTTTAAAAAAAAATCCGTTTGCTGGTTGTCTTGGAGAAAAGCTGTCTGAGAAGAAATTAGTAGGTTTCTGCCATGCATAGCACACTAAGGTCAGAAAGGAATTACTTTCACTTACTTTCGAGAACAGTAGCTCTGTTGTACTAAATAAATAAATCCTCCATATACTTTTTTTGAGAACAACTTTTTTTAAAAAAAAAAAAGCAGTGAGGCTCACTTCTTATCAAGCCTGCATAGGTCTGGGAATTTTAATATGAGGTAGCCAGGATGAGAAGTGATGCAAGGTTAGTCAGTCCCAAACACTCTTTTGTCTGGCTCCTTTCACCACTGGCATCTGCCCCCCCCACATACTGTATAACCATCAAAGGAATACAACCCTGGACAGCAACTAAATTGACCACCCCAGAACAAAGGATGCAGCCTTTGAAAGTGGTCTCTCCCCGTCATTATTTCAGTGGCAATAGAACATAAGAAGCATGGTGTTTTTTTAAAACAACAGCAGCAGCAGCAGCAACAACAACAACAACACCCATCTCCCATCAGCATTCTGGTGTTGTCATTGTTGCAGTAATCCAATTTTCTACATTTCCCCCAAGAGCATCCCCATGCATGGGAGTCTAAACTGGAGGTCACTGGAGCAGGAATGATGGTGGCAGTATCAGCTGTGTAGCCTCTGTCACAAAGGTGTTCAATACTTCAGTGCCCAAGTTATGTGGCTGAACTCACTCAATCTCTTCCTAGTTCAGCAAAATGTCCCACAGTTTTTGAAAACCATATGGGTAGCTTTCTCCGTGTCTGCAGTGCAGTCTGCATTCCAAAAAAAGTGTGCATTCCACCCAACATCTCCTGTGTGACATTTTCCCTGTCATGGTGCACCTGTTGAATTTCTACATGCCTTGTAAAGCTCCCCCTCATTGGTTGCCTACTGAAAGACACATCGGTGTGAACTCCTTCTGCTTTTTCCAAGTGAGGAGGCTCCCTTCTGAACTGTGACTCCCCAGGCTCATCGCCGTAGGAATATATTTTCCGAAGGCCCAGCAATACAACCAACTCGCTCATGAGCCTCATCTCTGAGTCCTCACCCTCCTCCTTTTGGTCCTTATCCTAATCCCTAATCTTTCCCTACTTCCCAGCGCTAATCCTATAAATCCTCCATTAATCCTATCTGTCTCGTTCTCTCCATCACCCTTCTCTGTCTTTGTGTGTGTGCTGGGGGCGGGTGGGGGAGACAGTGACGAACCTATGGAGGCTGTGTTTCCATTTTCTCCAACAGTAATATTTAATAGGCCCTGGAGCCACATCTCCCTCCCTCCCTCCTTCCCTCCCTCCCACACACATACACACAGAGAATTTATACCTCATCCTGGAGCTCCCTTGCTTCCGCTACCCATCCATTCAAAATGCCTTGCTTGGGAAAGAGACCTGACAACTTTTGCTGGTGTGCAGGGAATTTAAAAAGAGCTCCTATGGATCAGATTAAAGGTTCATCTGGTCTAGACTTTCCTCCAAGGAGTTCAAGGTGGCAGACATGATTCTCCACCTCCTCCTCTGTTCCTCACAGCACCCCTGTGAGGTAAGTGAGACTGAGAGACCCAGTGACTGCCCTAAGGTCACCCAGAGAGCTTCATGGCTAAGCGGGGCCTTGAACTTTGGTCTCCCGGGTCCTAGTTCAACACTCTCAACCATTACACCTCAATGGAAGCTTGATGTTTTCAGGAAGCTCACGAGAAGGCAATGACAGCAACAGCCCTCCCTTGTTGTTGTTTTCACCCAGTATTGGCATTGTGGTATACTTACCCCTGGGCAGGGAGTTTCCATTTCAGCCTCAGAACTCATAGTCATTGATAGGCTTACTAATGTTCTCCATGTAGTTGCCTGATTTCCTTTTATAGTTGTCCAATGCAATCCTAACTCCACTGTTAATAAGCCCCATTGAATTCAATGTGACTTTCTTCTGATTATACAGGGTTGGGATTGTCCTGCAAACCATTGTAACATCTAACCTTAGTTCCACAGTGGCTACCGTAGGTCTGATGAGCGTTGCAGCCCCGTACGCCTGGAAGGCACCAGGTTGGGGATGGCAGCGGATTTAAAGCATTCTTATCCTGCCCTTTGGTCAAAAGAGGCTCCCAGAGAAGCTTACAGATGTCAGCAATATGACAGTCCCTACCTTCAGGCTTACATGTGTAAAATACACGATACAAAAAGAAAAGGGATTGGGAGGGAGGGAGGGAGGGAGGGAGGGAGGGAAAAGAAAATCCAGGCACAATTTCTTTGTTACATGTAATGACTGGCAGGAAAAGAAAGGTTTCAAGGAGAGGATCAAAAGTCAAAAGTTGCTGGTCTTTCAGCATATCCAATGGGAAGGGTCTTCAGTCCAATTTCTCTCCCTCTCCTGCAGCCTGATGAGAACCACTGGTGTAGGTCTGTGTGTGCTAAGATTTCTGGGCTTTAAGGGAAGAGAGAAGTCAATGCAGGGAAAAAGTGGATAGAGAAAGGTGTTTCTCCCTCTCTCATAATCCTAGAGGACATCCAAGGAAGCTGAATGTTGGAAGATTCAGGACAGGCTCTTCTTATATCGAATGAAAGACCACCCATGAAACCTATGAAAATCACTCCGAGGTCCTTGTAGGGAGGGTGGTGTATAAATGTATTAAATCAGTGTTCTTCAATCTTGGGTCCCCCGATGTTGTTGGACTACAACTACCATCAACCCCAGCCAGCCTTCCTAATGGTCAGGGATGATGGGAGTTGTAGTCCAGCAACATCTGGGGAGCCAAGATTGAAGAACAATGTAATAACTTTTTTACATAGCAGATGCTATGTAATACATTCCACTGACCTCTTCTGGACTGATGCAGAACTGCTCTGCAGTGCTTCTGCCTTTCAGCCAGGAAGATTGTGCAGGACAGCCTCCCCACCCTCTGCTCCTGCAAAGGCCTTCATGCAGCATTGTGCTGACAAATAATTTGGCCTTTGCCTGTTGAAAATAACACCTCCCCTCAAAAAAAAAAATCCAAATCTCTTTTCACCAGTGGGAAATGTTTCATTGCAATTGCAATTCCATCCTGTCACTTTTCAAAATGTGACAAGTTCAGATGTTCGTAGAATTTCCCAGGGCCTGGATAGCTCATTTTGTTAGTGTGTGGTGCTGATAATACTAAAGTTGCAGGTTCAATCCCCGTATGGGACAACTGCATATTCCTGCATTGTGGAGAATTGGACTAGATCCATGGTTCCCAATGTAGGGCACACGCCCCACAGGGGCAATATGATTTTTAAGGAGGAAAATTCAAGAATGAGTGATTAACAGTGAATGGCCTTTTAGGCTTCCTCCACATGAATGGGAGTTCACTTTTTGAATACAGTGGTACCTCGTGTTACAGACACTTTAGGTTACAGATGCTTCAGGTTACAGACTCTGCTAACCCAGAAATAGTACCTTGGGTTAAGAACTTTGCTTCAGGATGAGAACAGAAATTGTGTGGCGGCGGCACCGGGAGGCCCCATTAGCTAATGTGGTTAAGACCAGTTTCAGGTTAAGAACGGACCTCCAGAACAAATTAAGTTCTTAACCCAAGGTACCACTGTAATAAATATTATATGTCACTGGGGAGGGGCCACCAGGATTTTAGAGATGCTTAGGTGGGGCATGGCCAAAAGAAGGTTGGGAACCACTGGACTAGATGATCCTCAGGGTCCCTTCCAACTCTACAATGCTATGATTCTATGACTTGCAGTCCTGTGAGTGCAAGGAGCTTCCACTTGCGAGGGACTGTGTTGCTCAGAGGGTGCTGCTACCACCAGCTTGCTAACCCACCCCCTTTTCCTTTCCCGCCTCTTTGCTCACAGGGACATACCAAGGCCAGTGGCTTGGAGGGATGCGCCAGGGATATGGTGTCCGGCAGAGCGTACCGTATGGCATGGCTGCGGTTATCCGATCCCCACTAAGGACGTCCATCAATTCTCTGCGCAGCGAACACACCAATGGCACAGCGCTGCACCCAGATTCTTCGCCTGCCCTGGCCGGAAGCCCTGCCGTCTCCCGGGGCGGCTTCGTCCTGATGGCTCACAGCGATGCCGAGATCCTCAAGAGCAAGAAAAAGGGCATCTTCCGACGCTCCCTCCTGAGCGGGCTCAAGCTGCGCAAGTCCGAATCCAAGAGTTCCCTGGCCAGCCAGAGGAGCAAGCAGAGCTCTTTCCGCAGCGAGGCGGGCATGAGCACGGTCAGCTCCACGGCCAGCGACATCAACTCCACCATCAGCCTGGGTGAAGGGGAGGCCGAGCTCTCCGTCATCGAAGACGACATCGACGCCACCACCACCGAGATCTATGTGGGCGAGTGGAAGAACGACAAGCGGTCGGGCTTCGGGGTCAGCCAGCGCTCCGATGGGCTCAAGTACGAAGGCGAGTGGGCCAACAACAAGCGCCACGGCTACGGCTGCATGACCTTCCCAGACGGCACCAAGGAGGAGGGAAAGTACAAGCAGAACATCCTGGTGAGCGGCAAGCGGAAGAACCTCATCCCGCTAAGGGCCAGCAAAATCCGCGAGAAGGTGGACCGAGCCATCGAGGCAGCCGAACGGGCAGCCACCATCGCCAAACAGAAAGCGGAGATTGCGGCTTCCAGGTAAGGCTGCTGCTGAGTTGTCAGAGGAGCAGGGGGAGGGTGTCCTGCACATATCTATGGTTCCAGTTTCTGAAGGGAAGGTGGGGTGATTGTGCAGGGGACTACCACTGCTTGGCTGTGGTAGGACATAATTCAGCGGCATCTCTTTGTTACGGATGGTACCACGAGGTGAAATAACAAGGCCAGAATAACAAGTGTGGTCTGTAAGATAGAGGGCAGAACTGCTGTGAACTTGGGCCCTGAACTGGGCAGTCCTGGGTGAAGGCCGGGCTCATTCTTCCTTTTTGCACTGAGCTCATAATCAAAACTTATATTGCTATTTTGATACTGCTTCAGCACTGTAATCTGAATGACATGTCAAGGGCTTGGTTGGTCTGTCTGATGCTCAGAGCACACAAGGGTTGTTTCTTGGCCGTGAGTCAGAAGAAGAGAAGCAAAGATTCCAACTGGAGGATGAACAAAACAGGAAATGGGCAGTGTGTGAATCTGATAAATGTTCTGAACAGATCAAGATGAGGTTGATGGGAGCAAGGAAAATGGGGCTGAGGAGGAAGTGGGGAGTAGAAACTCAACTTGTGGATCTGCCTCTGTCTGCCTGAAGTCCAAGGCAAGATGTTTAAGGCTCAGAGAGACGTGTGGAGTCCAGAATATGTATAGTTCCCATGCACTTTCATTTGACCCTAAGACAGGAGGGGGAAGAAGCTGACCCTCCATATGTTGTAGGACTCTACCTAATTTCAGAAGGAGGCCGCTTGATAGGTGATAGTCCTCTGATGGTGGTCTTGGGCTGTAGGCCAGCATTTTAGGCCTTCTTAAAGACACCAGGATTGTTTCCAGTTTCCCTGTTCATACCACAACAGTCCAAGCGACACAATACATTCTTCTGTCCCACACAATGTTCTCTGTTTACTGCAAGGTACAGAAGAAAGCATCAATAACAGTAGGTACAAGTAATGAAGGTAACTATGGCACTTGGCCACAATGTCTGTGTTCCACCCCCACTGTTGGGGGGTATTATGCCTCTGAATAATACCAGTTTCTGGGAATCCCAAGTGGGGAGAGTGCTGCTGTTTCACTCAGATCCTGCTTGGGGGCTTCCTGTTGGGGCATCTGGTTGGCTACCGTGAGAACAGGATGCTGGCCTAGATGGACCTCCTTTGGCCTGATCCAGCTGCAGGGCTCTTCTTGTGTTCTTACTGTGTGTTGGTTCAAATCCTAACTTGGCCATAAGGTTCAGGGGGAGGCTTTGGACAGGCCCCCACCTCACAGCATGGCTTACTTCAGTAGGTTCATTATGAAGATAAATGAAGTTGGTGTTACATTTCGTGCGCTGTTTATACATTCTCATGATACATACTAATTGAAGTGAGGACAATCCAGAGCAAATACCAGTCATCCCCTCTTAAAAAAAAAAGAGTCATAGCTAGCATATTTGCACAGGTATGGGGCTTCCTTCCTAGAACAATGACGTTTTGTGTTTCAGGATGCCTGGAATTCAAATTTCCTTGATTCAGAGATTTGAGAGAAGGTAGAATGTCCAAAGCTAGGGAAAAAATCCCAGGTGCCCTTTTGCCCAGGTGCCTAAAATGAGGCCTAAGTAATTTGCCATTTTTGCTTCCTGCCCCTGCCAATGCGATCTTGGAATCTGGGGATCTAACATGTTTTTCCATCCCAAGGAGCAGACCAGCACTTGCCTAGAATGGAGAGCAGCATCACATACCTTGGAAGAAGGCTGAGAATGTCTCTCTCTTTTTGGGGGGTGGGGGCGGCGGAAATCATAGCTAGCCCTCTCCACTTCCTTCTCAGACAGGCCCTTGAGGATGGCCCCAGTTTTTGGCCTCTCTTCAGCCCACAGCTTCTCTCTGCCAGAGAGCAGGGGACTGTGCGTACCCAGAAAAAAAGAAAGTAAAATCAAGCCAGCACACCCAGGGACAGCACAGACAGTTTCTGCCCAGATGAAGGAGGCTTTCTGAGAAAAAAATAATAATTGCTGAGCAACGCTTAGCACCTGCGGGACAGACCCAGTTTTACCCCTATTGTTTAATTACACAGATCTTCCAGTTTTAATTACATTTCCAACACATACACACACACAAAAGTCTGTGCTGTGGAACACTGTGATAATCTTCTTTCTTTCTTTCTTTCTTTCTTTCTTTCTTTCTTTCTTTCTTTCTTTCTTTCTTTCTTTCTTCTAAGGATTTCACATCTTTAGGTTTAGGTTTTTTTTAAAACATGCATGTCCCTCTTTTCACATTAATCAATGGCTGCTAGCCAGGATAGCTATGTTCTGCCTCCTCAGTTGCAGGCAATAATGCTCCTGAATTCCAGTTGCGAGAAATGCCAGGAAGGGGGGGGTGCTCTTGTGCTTGAGTCCTGCTAACAGGTTTCCTACAGGCATCTGGTTGGCAACTGTGAGAACAGGATGCCAGACTAGACGGGACATTGGCTTAGTTCTTTTATTTACTAAATTTATATACTGCCCTTCATCCAAGAATCACAGGGTGGTTTACCATATAAAAACACAAAAGGACACGATGACCTGATAACAAAACGATAGCCCTTTCCACACACACACAGTTTAGAAGGCAGGCTCTCCTTATGTTCTTAATCCAGTGATGGCCAAACTTGGCCCTCCAGCTATTTTGGGACTACAGCTCCCATCACCCCTAGCTAACAGGACCAGGGGTCAAGGATGATGGGAATTGTAGTCCCAAAACAGCTGGAGGGCCAAGTTTGGCCATCACTGTCTTAATCCTTCTCCCTATTACCTTTTCAGCCCATATTATCTATACCACAGATAGGCACTTTAACAACTGTTCGTTTTCCAAACAGAACCATGCAGGCTGGTTTATGTGTGGTGTAGAAAGAGGGGTAGAGATTTCTAACAGCAAATTCATAGCAACCACACCAAAGTACTTTCCCGGCGTCTTTTGAGGAAACCAAGGCTGTTGAGTCTGTATAAAAAGGTAAAGGGACCCCTGACCATTAGGTCCAGTTGCGGACGACTCTGGGATTGTGGCGCTCATCTCGCTTTATTGGCCGAGGGAGCCGGCATACAGCTTCCGGGTCATGTGGCCAGCATGACAAAGCCGCTTCTGGCGAACCAGAGCAGCGCACAGAAACACCATTTACCTTCCCGCTGGAGCAGTACCTATTTATCTACTTGCACTTTGACGTGCTTTCGAACTGCTAGGTTGGCAGGAGCTGGGACCGAGCAACGGGAGCTCACCCCGTTGCGGGGATTCAAACCGCCAACCTTCTGATCGGCAAGCCCTAGGCTCTGTGGTTTAACCCACAGCGCTAAATATGACAAGTAGGCTTACCTTGTGTTTCTCCCAGCCTTTCCACTTCTCCTTAAAAATATCAGTTGTTGTGGTACCCTGGTATGGCACAGCTTCAAGGAGTCTGTGGCCCACTTGTGGCCATAATTCACTACTTGAAGACCAGCATGCTATAACAGCTGGAACAAGTTTTCCAATATGCTCCCTTCTCAATGTATTTTAATGACAGGATTATTTCCATCCACACAGAATGGGCTTCAGGATGATGGTGGGTGAGTGGAGGAGAGTCCTCAGTGTGACCCACTTCCTGTAATCTCTCTCATCTTGTTTCTTCATGTGTGAGTGTGTGACTCATCTGGTTGCCTCAGTGCCTCTTTGTATGATTGAGATTCAGGGGTGATAATCTCATAGTTTAAACTCCAGCAAAGCAGTTGTGTCATCCGTCCTCTGTCTCTGTGTTGTTATACTGGGGCTGTTATTCTGAGAACAGCCTCTAGCTGGCTGGGGTCCAAGGCTCCTACAATATCCTCTTTTGACTGCAGTTCTTTTTGCTGGGTCACAGGTTGCTTTGAGGCTAGCTAGACTAGAGCCCTTTTAGCAGGGCTGAAGCGCTGCTCCTCCATAGCCAACTAGAATCAGTTCTATCAGAGTGGCTCCACATGACCTATAATATAGCCTTAAAGGTCCAGTTGTGACCGACTCTGGGGTTGCACGCTCATCTTGCATTATTGGCCAAGGGAGCCAGCATACAGCTTCCAGGTCATGTGGCCAGCATGACAAAGCCACTTCTGGCGAACCAGAGCAGCACACAGAAACGTAGCGGTCCCTATTTATCTACATGCACTTTGACATGCTTTCGAACTGCTAGGTTGGCAGGAGCTGGGACTGAGCAACAGGAGCTCACCCCGTCGCAGGGATTTGAACTGCCAACCTTCTGATCAACAAGCCCTAGGCTCTGTGGTTTAACCCACAGCGCCACCTGCATATAGCCTTACATCCTCCTTATAAACTGCAGTACTAACCAAGGGTTCCCAAAAGAGCTTGCAGGTGTAATCTCAGAGTCACTGTAATTGTTGAGAATTATTGGAGAAGAGGTGAAGTCACTGCAGAATGGAGGTGGGCAAATATTGTCTTCAAATCTTCAAGGGGGGGGGAGAAGACCCAGGCAACTACCGACCGGTCAGCTTGACATTGATACCAGGAAAGGTCCTAGAACAGATAACTCAACAGTACATTTGTGAGCACTTAGAAAACATAAGTATCTCAAAAACAAGCCATGCCTGACAAATCTCTTTTCTTTTCTTTTCTTTTGATAGAGTTATAAGCTTGGTGGATCAGGAGAATGCTGTGGATGTAGTGTATCTTGATTTCAGTAAGGCTTTTGACAAAGTTCCCCATAATATTCCTGTGGAGAAGCTGGTAAAATGTGGGCTGGATGAGGTAATGGTTAGGTGGGTTTGTATCTGGTCAACTGACCAATGCCAAAGAGTGCTTGTTATTGGTTCCTCAGCATCCTGCAAAAAAGTGACAGGTGGGGTGCCGCAGGGCTCTGTCCTGGGCACGTTATTGCTCAACATCTTTATAAACAACCTGGACAAAGGAATTGAGGGGATGCTCATCAAATTTGCACATGATGCCAAACTGGAAGGGGTAACTAATGTGGAAGGGGTAACTAATGTCGATTAATATTGAACAGATGCCCCCAGAAGGTTGTGGACCCTCCTTCCTTGGATGTTTTAAAGCAGAGTTTGAATGGCCATCTGTTATGGATGCTTTAGTTGAGATTCCTGCATTGCATGGGGTTGGCCTAGATCAGGCATCCCCAAACTTCGGCCCTCCAGATGTTTTGGACTACAATCCCCATCTTCCCTGACCACTGATCCTGTTAGCTAGGGATCATGGGAGTTGTAGGCCAAAACATCTGGAGGGCCGCAGTTTGGGGATGCCTGGCCTAGATGATCCTTTGGGGTCCCTTTCAACTCTACAGTTCGATGATTCTATGAATCCCCAATGGCACAGTAAAAGAGGAAATGCAGGCTACTTTTGAAGTAACAGGGGCCGTTTTTGTTCCTGCACTTTCACTTCCTTGCAACTAGGTAGATCATAGAAATGCAGGAAGCTGCCATATCCCATTGATTCATCTAGCTCTGTATTGGCTACCCTGACCAGCAGCAGCTCTCCAGGTGCATTGCAATAGTCCAGCCTTGAGGTTAGCAATGCACGAATCACAGTAGTGAGTGTGTCCTGGAATGGGCGTTGCTGGTTTACCAGTGCAAACTGGTCAAAGGTGCTCCTGGATTAGCTATCCTTCTGCTTCTCACAATGCAGCCTGAAGCCCATTTTTCTCCATGTGAAAAATGCTCCTCTCCTTTCCTTCCATTCTTAAGAGAAACACTTGAACATGTGCGAGGAATGTCAACAGTCGGTGTGCAGGGGAGAGCAAGTTAATGATATTTTCAGGACACTGTGACCCCAAAAAGAAATCGAGCAATTCTTTCCACAGACAACTTGTTGGATTTATGCAAAAGTTCCTGGCAGATGAATGTGCAGAAGGGCACTATCCTAGCAGGCCTTGTAAATCTCACAAAACTCTCACTCAGATTGAGGAGAGGAAAACAACTCCTTGACTCCACAGAAGTGCTCTTCTGCATCATGTGGTGCCTTGCAGGGAAGCTGGCTTCTGCTTGCAACACACTCTTCTCTGGATATTTTTTTCTGAATGAGACTGGAATGAATGAGGATGGGAAAGGAGGAGGGGTTGGGTGAGCATTCCAGCTTTGCTGGATTAGATTAATTCTATGTTTCAATCATGTAGAAGATGGATGCTTAAAGCCCTTTATCAGCAAGCTGCTGGCTCCCTTATCTGCAGACGTGAATGAACCCTGTGGGTTATGCTAGCTTTTGTGTTCAATGAGATTAAGTATTTTTGCAAAAATTGTTGTCAAAACTGGAGAGAAAACAGATTGTTGAACATGGCTGAGGCTAGATCTCTCTCCTTGCGGCTTTGGTTGCAGATTTTCCATGGTGATGGGATTGTGGGTGGGTCCAGCTGGGAGAAGGAAAAAAACCCATCTTCCACCAAGAAGATGGCACAATTTCCATAGACTTTATTAACACAGATGCTGTCTTGCTGTTTGCATTTCATGGGGCTGCAAAACAGGTGAATGCCAGAGCAGATAATGTGGTTGATTTAAGGATTGACAAACAAAGTTTCATCTGTGGGGGAGATCATTTCTTCCAGGTATGCATAAATATTTACTTAATGTCCCCTGCTTCCCCCCGCCTTGGCAGGAGTTGTGGTGGGGACACACTTTTCAGTTTCCATGTACCCATGTGTCCCTGGAGGTGTAGCACAGAGGATGGGCCATTTGCCTGATGAGGGCTGGGATAAAATGTGCCAGCCTTGATCCTTCCAGAAGCAGGAGCTTAGAGTAAAGGTGACACGGGGAAGGCTTTCCCCACCCCCACTCAAAACAAAATCCCTGAGACCCCCTGAGCCTCTGTGCATCGCTGTGGGCCATTCCTCCATGTCACATCCCATAATGTGAACCTTTCCCATGACTCAGCTCAGAGGGCAACCCACACAGCCCTGAGCCCCACGCTGTCAGTGCCTCTGTTAGTGGCCTTCCCCATTCCTGTGCCCAGAAGAACCCTGTGAAAATGGGTTAGCCGTCCAGGCACAACCAGCTTCCTGAATGTGCTCTGGTCTTGGAAACGACGCCGGAACACTAACATTGACCTTCCCAAGAGGCAAATTAGACAGCCAAAAGAAAGACCAGGTAGATTCCTCCCTATGGGAGCTCTTATGGCAAAGCGTGTCACTAATGTGCTTTGTGGGGACTGGGTCATTTGCACAGGCAGAAGGAACCAGCGAAAGGGGCCAGTTGTGCTGCTGAGGCCAGGTAGGCAGATCATGGGCAAGCAGGGTCTGAGGCCAGAGATTCCTTGGAAGGAATGGTGGGAGAGAGCAGGAGCTGGAGAGCCACTTTTTAGTCTGTGGGGGCCCAGAGAGTAAAAAGTTGGCTGGGCGGGTGGGTGAGGAGGAATGCTGGGTGTTGGAGAGGGTTGACCCAGTTCTTGTCAGAAAAGGCCATGAGCAATAAATGGGGCCTAAGCATAAATACAGTAGCCAGGATTAGTGACAGCTGGTGGAGCATAGTACTCTTAATTTCAGGGTTGTGAGTTGAAGCCCCATGTTGGGCAAATAGTTTCCTGCATTGCAGGGGGTTGGACTAGGTGCCCCTTGTGCCCCTTCCAACTTTACAGTTCTATGAATCTGTCATGTTCAAGAAGGGAGGGCTGAGTATCAGTACAGTGGTACCCCGGTTTGCAATCCATTTCACAGAGGTGGTCGCTCGCAGAAGCGGTCTCTCCCCAAAGGTACGCTTCTGCGTGTGCGCAAATTGCTTCTGCACATGCGTGAGCTGCGCAGATTGCGTCTGCACATCCGACGCCACAGAACCCGGATGTAAACACTTCCGGGTCCGCAGCGGTCGCTGGCTGAGGTAGGCATAAACTGAGGTTTGACCGTATTCAAAGTGAACCAAACTGAAGGTCTTCCCAAATTTTGCCACAGTCCCACTTGCTGCTGCTGACAAGTGCAAAATGAGCTCCTTATTTTCTCCTCTCTGTGTAAGCTAAATAAGGAGAAGGGGTAACACTGTTTTGCTATAAAGAGAACTTTACTCCCAGGTGTCTGATAATAAAAAATTCTTGTTCGGATAAAACTGAGGAAAGAGCACAGGAAGCAGAAGTGATACCTTTATTTTTTGTGTATCTTGCAAGCCTTCGTGCACATATGTATATTTCAGTTTGACAGATTAATTGTTTGTACAAGAATATATTGCAATAATGGTCTCTTCGTGCTTGTGGTGATGCTGTGGACTGTATTATTTATGTATTTCCCATTTTTCTCCTCTTTGTAATTTATTTATTTTATTTTCTGTATAATTTTAAAACTAAAATTTTAAAAATGGTGTGTGTGTGGGGGGGGATTCTATCATGCTGTCCAACAAGGGTGCTGGCCAACATTTTCGCCCAGGCCTTTTTCCACTGCTCCTGAATAGATGTAGTGAAGGAGGAGGGGGAGAGAAAAGGAAGGAGAAAAACAGAAAGAGAAGGAGAGAAGGAGAGAAATAAAGAAAGAAAGCAGCTCTACTGAGAAAGGAAGCTTGTGTTCCCTTTTCCTGGGGTTGGGGGGGACTGCCATGGTGTGGCCAGGCTCCTTCACTATCTTAAAAGCTCCTTGCTAGTCCTTTATGCCTTTTGCGTTGATGAAGACGAGAGTGGGGTGGGGGAGGGAGGAGTGGAGAGATGCTTCAGGGACGTGCGCTGCTGTTGCGCATGAGCAGTGGCCATGTAAATAACATGTTTTCCTAGGGGCTTTCCGCCTGATTGCTCAGAGCATGGCCCAGCCGCTTTTTAGCCTGCCACAGAGCTTTCAGCATCCCCTATAATGGGTGTTTGCCCAGTGGCTATGTTGTCCCCTTTTGCAGATGGAGAATGGAGCGGGAGGAACAAGAGCAGGAAGACGAGGCAGTCGCGGCTCTGGCCTTCAGTTGCTCACAAAAAGAACTCTGTTTAGCACCAAGCGTCCATTCAACAGGATCTGGTGTTTTTTTAAAAAAATAAATAATTTTTTTATTGAGACAAATTTACCAAAACAATTTAGCAATCAATATATCCAATTACATCCCCCCCTTTTTTCCCTCCCTCCCTCCCACCCTCCCACCCTCCAAGGACTTCCCTCAGCTCCCCTCTCTGGTTTGTTTGTACATATTGTTCAACAACAGGATCTGTTTTTAATGCTTTGCTAACTGTTTTGAGGCTCTTTTGAAAAACCATGCTCAATGCATGCTCTGACAACCAAACCAAAAGTGGGGAGGGGTGGAGGGCTTTTTTATTTTATAAAAAACTAGCTGGCCCTTCCACACGTTGCTGTGGCTCAGTCTGTTAAATGGAGCCTCAGAGTCCCCCTTCAGACTCCCCTCACCTTCAGAGTCCCCCTGTTTTACGCGTGTTCTGTTTACACAGGTGCATCCCTGTGACTCCCCCCACCCTGTTCCCACCCATTACCTATCCCGCCTCCTCCTCACCCCACCCCCGGCTCATCCCTGTGATTGGGCCCACCCTGTCCCGACCCATGATCTATCCTGCCCCCTTCCCCCCACCCCCCAAGCAAGCCCCCACCTCCACTCAGCCTATTCTGGAAAGCGGCCTAGTCTGCAAAGCCAAGTCGAGATACTGTGGAGAGTGAAGCTTTCCTAGGTGCAGTACCAGTGTAGCCATCGCTAGAGGGTGCTGTTTTGGAATCTCTTCTGTGCTCCCAGCATGCACTTTGGTTTAATTTGTGAGTTCTGAAACAAGGGGTTTTGGGTTTTTTACCTGGCATAGGTGACACATCTGTCTTTGAAAACAGTATGGGGTCACCCGGGTAGTCACATCTGACTTTGTGTCCAAATTTCAACGCTATCGGTTATGGGTCACAAAGAGTTGGACATGACTAAACAACAACAACAAGATGTGCAACTAATGGAATTCTGCTGAGCAGGAAGTAAACGTTTTAGAGATGTGTGCACACGCAGATGTTTCATACGCAGTTACAGTGGCAAAGGATCTGTTTGCTGGTGGGAGGCTTGCATTTTTATAGGGGCACCAGAACCTGCCTTATACTGAATCTGACCATTAGTCTGTCTAGTTCAGTATTGTCTTCTCCAGTAGTAGCCAACACAGTGTCCTCTAGATGTAGAAATGGGGGAGGGGGAATAGCTGAGCCCAGGACTGACCTGCTGGGAGCCTGAAGGGCCCTGCCCTGCTTCTCTCCACCTGCCTTGGGGCGGGGCCTGACAGGTTCCATAAAGGACTGCTGCCGCTGTCACTGTTGCTGAGCAGAGAGGGCTCCGTTTTGGGTTTTTTTGGTTTCAAATTGCTTTTATTTTTTATCCATGTCATTTTAAACTGTGGTTGAGATTAATGCTGTATTCTTAGTTTTAGATTTTTTGATGTATGTGGAAATTGTTTTCCATTTGGTTGTGTACTTTTTGACATGTTTTATTTATTGTTTATGACTTTTGTTATGTTGGTAATTATGTAAACCTTGTCATGTTGTAAGCCGCCTTGAGCATTGTTTTAACTATGGAACGGCGGCATACAAATAAAATGAAGATGATGATGATCTGCAGAGTGCATTCCTCTCCCTAGTGCATAATCACAACCAGCTACCTCACTGCTTGTTAGGAGGGACTGACTGAGTCCCACGTCAATTTGAGGCCCAGCCTTTCTAACTTTAGAGGTACCAGTGCTGATGGGGAGAGACAGAAGGAGAGAGAGGCCAGTTCTCAGCCTGCTGGACAGTGAAAATGCTTGGTTTCCCCTCCCCTCTTTGGCCTGGCTCCATTTGGGGTCGTGGATAAGGAAGGAGCATCAGGCAACATTAAGGTGAACCAGGTCAGGGATAAACCGGATTCTAGAGAGTCCACCCAAGCTTGAAAGTTCATCTTTAAGGAAAAGCGGCAGTGAGCCATGTCCCGCCCTGACCTATTTAAAACAGCATAGCGAGAGTGCCTATTAGCGCAGGCAGCTAAATGGGATGGACGCAGCTGGTGGCTGTGAGCAGAAAGGGCGCCCATTCATAATTCATGGGCCTCCTTAGTTTGTGAATGAGAAGTGGGAGGGGGCAGTGCTATGGGATTGGTGCTTCCGCTGCTTAGGGATATGACCTACATTGAGAGCTAAGGGGCTGTGGGTTCCATGGGTTCTATTGAGCCACAGCTTAGGGAGAGCACTGCAGCCGCCCTTGTGTCTTGCTTTTGGACTTCCCATTGGGGCATCTGCTTAAAACTAGGATGCTGGACTATGATAGGCATTTGGCCTGATCGAGTTGCAGGATCCTTCCAACACTTACTCTTTCCAGAGGCATTGAATGCCCATTGCTGGGAAACACAAGTGAGGAGAGCACTGTTGCCCTCAGATCCTGCCAGTAGGCTTCCCACAGGCATCTACCGTGTTTCTCCAAAAATAAGACACCGTCTTATATTTATTTTTCCTAAAACAAAAAACAAAAAACCCCACGGTGGCTTATTTTCAGGGGATGTCTTATTTTTTTAAAATTAAGTATGCCTATCACTATGGCTTATTTTCTGGGTATGGCTTATTTTCGGGGTATGGATTATTTTGGGGGCAAGGCTTATTTTTGGGGCATGGCTTATTTTTGGGGTATGGCTTATTTTCGGAGAAACACGGTAGTTGACCACTGTGATCACAGAATGCTGCACTAGATGTGCCTTTGGTCTGAACCATCAGAACTCTTCCGATGTTCTTTAGGCCAGGACGATGCAAAACGATGGCAAGAGTGCTGCTGAGCATGTGCAGAGCGGTTTCCGTCAGCACGGAGTAACTGTCACCCAGTTTCCAAGTTTAAAGGTGTGGTTCCCATGATGCTGTTGAGCTCTGGTGCTGTGTGGCTGGTCCAGGCATTTCCACTTTATTTCTTTTAGTAACTTATACCCTGCTTTTCTTTAGAAACTCAAAGCTGCTTCCACCATGAAGGAATAAAAACCACAGTTTTAAAAAAGTAAAACAAATGCAAACATTCCTTTTTTAAAACAAAACGAAGCAAATGCCAATAATATCACAGAGAGCAGCACTCAACAAGCAAGATATAAAAACTATTGTTTCTCAGCTGAGAGCTTTCTGAAGCTGTATGTCTTAGCCACAGCCTCAAAAGGAAGAGTGCCAGCGCCTGGCACAGCTTCTTAGGAAGGGCTCTCCAAAAAATGGATTACCTGCTCCTTGTAGCTCCCCAGTCAGACAAATTCTGGTTACATGGCTGCAGTCCAGAGGCAGAAACTAGTGCTGAATGCAGCTGCCATCTTGATAAGTGGGGCAGGGAGCCCAATGGGACTGTGTGATTGACATTGACCAAAAACAAGGCCTTTGCAGTGGTGATTCCCTGTCTGTGGAATGTTTTCCTGGGTGAGGTGCACTGATCTTTAACTTTATGGGAAGTTAAAAACAATCCTGTTTACTCAGGCATTTGATGGCTGGGAGATATTAGCTATGGCAACCCTGGAATTAATAACTGTGAGAGTATCTGGTTGGTTTTTAAATGCTTTTAGATGTTCTAAAAGTTTTAAGATTGTTTAAGATTGTTTTAAATATACGTTTAGTTTACTTTGAATTGTATTGCTTTCACAATTTGCTGTTTGCTGTCCTGAGCTCCTTTGGGTGGAAGGATGATTTACAAATATAAGCAAAAATAATAAATAATATTAATATTAATAATTCTGCATTGGTACCTGGATCAAGGCCTTGGGCTTCTTATTCCTTCCAGCTCACTCCTGCAGGGTTCATTGCTTATTGCTCCTTGAAAGCCATAATCACTAGTGAAATGGTTGGCTTGGAGTGTGCACCCTTTTAGTAGTAACAACCCACGACCCCAGGCTTAGACATAACAGGAAGCCAAGTCTCTCATGTGAAAATATGGAGAACTGGGAAAAAGAGAAACAGAGAATCTGAAACAGAAAGGGTTGTCCATCCTTAGTATGAGGCAGCCTCCAGATGTTCCAAGCAATCATCACTAAATTTGGCCATAGATTGTAGAGATCCAGTGCTCAGTGCCACTGTAAAAGATGCAAAACCTCCACTTGCCTCAACGCAAAGGGAATGCAAAGATTTCCTATCCCCAGAGCATTACTGCAGCCACAAGGACACTGCTTTCATATAGGACTGTATTCTGAATGAGTGCTGACCAGCATTCCATTATCAGGTTCAAGTGACTTTATCTTCAGCATGGAGGGCGGGGGGGGGGGGCTAGATTTGGAGTGGAGGGAGTCAAAACAAGCTCTTATCTGCTCAGGTGAGTGCCAGGCCTTGCTCCCAGGTCCTTCCAAATTTTGGGGGGAGAGAGAGTCTCAGGAGTGAGAATCAGTTGTTGTCATGGCTTAAGGAAAATGAGAGGGAGAGAGAGCATGTCAGGGGGGGCGGCAGCATTCCTGTTCCTTTCGTTAGGAACGAAGCAATTGTGTGCCTGTAAGTGGGGGTGGGAACTAAACACAGGAGGGTTTGTGGCTTTACGGCATCATCTCCCCTTTCCTTGAATGCCGCCGCCTTCTTCCTCTTCGTCCCTGACAAAAGAGGGTCAGATGAGAACCACGGTCGGATGCGATTAGGATCAGCTGCTGCATCCTTCCGTTTCGTTGGCAGGCTGGGGGACATGGGCTACTCCATTCTGACTCATTAACAGTGTGGGCCCTGCTTCCACCTTGGGGCCATCGAGGCTTCTGTGAATGGCACAGAGCAAAACTGACGTCTCTAGCTGGACTCCGTCAGTGCTAGGAAGGCCCAGTGGTGATGGGAACGTCGGGTAACCCTCTCCAACTGCGCCTATCTGCTACTGGTGGTATTTGCTTACTTTCGGTGTTGCTGTTCTGCCTTTATGCTTGAGAGTAGGCTCCCAGGGCAGCTGGCAGTAAGTGAAAATGGACACATAAATAATAACAGCGGCAGCTTATGAACGCCTCTTTTAGCCAAGAGAAAAGACTAGGAAGAAGCTGCATGGCAGAAGTTTATGAAGTTATTCATGGCATGGAAAAAGTAGAAAGAGAAGAGTTTTTCTCCCCCTCAAATAACCCTAGAACTTGTGGACGTCCAAGGAAGCTGAATGTTGGAAAATTCAGGACAGATAAAAGGAAGTACTTTTTTCACGCAGAGCATGGTTAAACTATGGAACTCACTCCCACATGAGCCAGTGATGGCCACCAATTTGAATGGCTTGCAATGAGGAATGGAGGTAAAAGGCTGTCCTCTCCCAAGGAGATGAGTGAATCAGCATTTGTGAGCAAGAGCTCACAATAAAATGTTCATCTTCAGTGTGCAACAAGTCGCTCTGGAGATGTCTTCATTACCTGCTAAAGCCTCTTGTTCCTCCTTCTGCAGGGGGCCCAACAACCTGCTGACACCCCCAGCGAGTTGCTATTCCATCGGTGTCTACAAGCTGATATGGGATCATATGAGAAATTGTTAGAAGGCTTTTAGTTGCCTCCTCCTGCAGTGTGACATCAAGGACTTTCTGGCCCTACGTGGGGTCTCTCGCTGAAGGGGGCAAAGGCAGCCAGTGTAGTGGCTGCAGAAGGTCTGGCTTCAGCAGGGTGTCACAAGGAGCACAACTGTGCTGTTGCCATGCAGAAAGCCACCCTCCTCCTCCTCCTCCTCTTTCCTCACCCTAAACTCCTGTGTTAATAAGCCATGGACACAGAATACAAAATCAGTGCTGCAGAGTTTGCCTGTCAGCAGCACGCCAAAGGCTGGACTGTCTGGAGCAGAAGCCTCGCCAGCTCCTGCCACCCCCATCCCTGTTGATTTGCTGTTCTGTCACCTGGGCATGAGCAACACAACATAGGATTGTTTCTACCAGAAAGGAACTGGAAAGGGGAGAGTTGCAGGCCCCCTCAAAGCAAATGTTTTCGATAGCAGAAGGCATCTTCAGCTGCCGTTTTGCAACCGTCCTGGAGAACCCATGGCTCAAAGACTCTTCCGTGTCAGGGAGGAAGACTGAGATGGGGACGGGGGAGGGCATGATTTGATCTTTCATTACACAGTGAGAGGCTGGGCTTGGGGATATTATTCCTTTTCAATAAGGAGCAAGATACATGTGGCACGAGGCAGCAAAGCAGTGGAAGGAAAGGATCCTGCTTGTTTAAATCCTGGGCTTTGGCACAGCCCTCTGAGCAGTTGCTGGGGGCTAACATCAGGGTGCTCTCCTCGTTCTCACTGCCGATTCATCTGTCCTCTATGTGCATGCAAGGAATGAGGAGAAAGAGGGCTTCTCTACACTTACATTTTGCCCTGCTCCTTCCAGGCACAGCCCTGAGTTTTAAAGCTAAAGCTCCATGTCTGAATGCTATTCCCTGCCCCCTCCACTTCCCCCCTGAAAACCCGATTTTTAAAGCAGAATCAGACAAACATCAGTCCAATTTTCCATAGATTGACGTTTGCTCCGATTGAGCTTTAAAGAGCGGATTTTTGCACAGAAAGCTCTGGAGGGTGCTCAGAGACAGACTTTTATATTGCGAGCTGTAACGAACCCAAGGACTTTGCCACCAACTAATATGCGACAAACCCAGTCCCGGTGTTGTCACTAAACTTTCGGGGATCCTTCTTAATATGTGACGAAATGTCCTCCCTCTCTATTACTAAAAATGCGCCACAGGAATCCAGGGGTGAAACCACCCCCCCCACTTCTCCTGCCGCCTTAAAATAAACCCCTGTTACTTGGGTTCCTTAGTAAAGAGAGTCTTCCAGCTTACGTGGCCTGGTATCTTGATAAACTCTAGGCTGTTTGACGGAATAACCTCCTGCCTACAGTAAAGGGTCTCACTCAGTTTGATTCCCCACTGCAAAAGTTTGCCCTTTCCACTCTGGCAACTTTGTGGCACCCCAGGTTACCCTCCTAAGCCTCCTCAGTGTAACTCTAGGACACAAACTGTCGCCTCTATTCCCGAGGTAAGTTTTGTCCTCTACTGAGCCACCACTTCTGTGAGTTTAGATACCCAGCTGGAATACATAGCTGCCAAGTTTTCCCTTTTCTCACGAGGAAGCCTATTCAGCATAAGGGAAAATCCCTTTAAAAAAGGGATAACTTGGCAGCTATGCTGGAATAACTAAGCACATCCACTAACATTTAAGAAAGCTTTATTACTAGAGGTCTTTTAAACGCGTAATGGTTTCATGTGTACAGGCTCTTAGATCATATTCTTAGTTCCAATTAACAATGGCTAGATAATATAATTCAATTAAACTCCTCAGAACACTTTAAGATCTCCTACGCCTACCCACACTCTCTCTCGCTCCCACAACCCTCTCCACCGAATTAACTGCCTCCCATTCCTTTTAAACTCCTGGCAGTCCCGCCCCTCAGGAATGGAATGCGTCATTTATCCAGGAGGTTGGGGTTTAACTCTCTGCACCCTGGAGTTCTTTTGCCCACCAGGCCAATCCGTCACACGAGCCATGCCTGGAAAGAGCAGAGGAAAGGTAGGTGTGGATAAGCCTTAGTTGTTCATGTTCAGGGTATCATTTTCTGTGAATAAATACTGTTTTAACTCCATTTGGAGTTAAATAGTAAAGATAAGGTGGGTCCCCTGAGCATAGCTGTCAAGTCCTCCCTTTTTTTAAGGGAAATTCCCTTATGCTGAATAGGCTTCCTCGCGAGAAAAGGGAAAACTTGACAGCTATGCCCCTGAGGTCAGCTTGCCCAAAGCAGCCACCAAAAACAAAACACAACCTTTGCATATGGTGATAACCAACTGGTGCCGCTTCCTTCCCTTCCATGTCAATGTGTTGTGTATTTGGGGCCTCAGGAGAAAGGATGCTGAGCTCGGCAGAGCACGGTTCTGACCCAGCAGTGCATGGCAAGTCTTGTGTTTTTATGCAACCCAACATCAGGGAGCTCCATAGCTCAGCGGTAGATTGTGCAGATGGTCCCAGGTTCAAGCCTGGCATTTCCAGATGGGGTTGAGAATGTCCAAAACCCTGGAGAGCCATTGCTGCCAGGTAGCATCATAGGCAAAACTGAGCTGGGTGGACTAAGGCAAGGCAGCTTTCTCTGTTCCTAATGATCAGGGGAAGGAAGGAAGCAGGCACCACAGGCCCCTTCCCCAGGCCCGAGGGTCGCACAGAGCTGGGGAAATCTTCCTGGGGAGGGTGTGGCTGAAAAGGGAACAGTTTGGAGCGGAACGTTCTGTCCCTGCGAGTCTTTGGGTGTTTTTAAACAACAGGGCCAGATGGAAGCAGGCAGCAGCGGCGCGGCAGGGTAGCGAGACAGGAAGGAGAAGAAGGAGAAGAGGCTGACGGTGATTCACTCTTGGCACTGAACCACTTTCCAAAGAAGGAAGGCAGCAGCGTGAGAGAGAGAAAGGGATGGGCAGAGAGCAAGAGAGGCATTTCATCCCTCCTCCTTGGATCCAGGCTAAGCCACTAGATCCGGCTGTGCCTTCCTCCTTCTCTCCACCTCTTCATCACTGCCACTTGCTTGCCGACGCCGCATCTCCCCCACCCCCATCCCCACCCCATTTCTCAACTCCCCTCCCTGGCAAAGACAATGCAGTTCAGATGGATGGCACACATGCACTTAGCTAATAATTCTGTCATTCTGGTTATAGTGGGATGGAGACGGGCTGGCATTTTAGGGCAAGGAAAGAAAGGGGTTGGGGGGGGGTTGGCAGGGAAGGAGGTAAGAGATCCTGCTAGTATGGAAGATGTAGGATCAGCCACATTCAAGACGAAATTTGCCAGAGAGCAGGTGTTCTTGTACAGCATTTGCTGCAATTATTTCTGGAATAGTGGTTGCTATTGTTAAATTCGCAACAACTACCATGTTGTCATCGGTGTAGGAGAGTCACCTCTCTTTGGGCTGAATGGAAGGGATTTGTGCCTTTGTTCGGCATATTGTTATGTGCTGCTGGCTGGAAAGAACATCCAGGGGTGCACAGATGACCCAGATTTTGTTTCCTTGCTGGAAGGTTATGGGAGGGTGTGGTTTTTTGTTGTGTTTCTTATAGACAGGTCCTTGTAGGCCTGCTTTCACCAAACTGGTGCCCTCCAGATATTTTGGGCTATGATTCCCAGCCAAAAGATCAGCTTTACCGCAATAAAAGCCCCAGCCATATAGCAATATATACCCATTTATTGGTTGATATTTGCCACTTATTGTGATGAACAAATGTGCTCCTGAAGAATCACCGTACAGAGGGGTGGCTGCCCTCTCCATCCTTCCTCCTTACATAGTGCATCTGGAAGAGGAATAAGGTGTCCAGGGAGCTTTCCTGCACAGTGACATAGCTTTTAAGCGCTCTGCCTTGCTTAACAGGCTCTGAGAGGCTCTCACAAAATCTCATGGGGCCACCTGAGTTCCTGTAAGATCTCGCTAGAGCCTTTGGTGGGAAATAATGGGGGAGGATCTGAAATCACACTTGTGAAACACTGCCATTCAATGGATATTTACTCAGAAGTAAGTCCCATTGAATTCAGTGGCACCTACTCCCAAATAAGTGTGCGGAGGAGGGTGACCAAGATGCAGGGATGCCAACTCTAGGGGACCAGGGTGCCTTTGGCTCCCTCAATATTTGTTGGAAGGGGGCCAGGCCCTCTCAACATTGAGGGGGTGGAAGAGGTTGAGCACAGAGCCAAGCATGGCGCAGTTTAATTGGCCAGTTCCTCCAGAGTGCTCAGCCTACTCCAAACAACATGACGTGTGTGCGTGTGTGACGTCACATGTGCGTGTCGTGTGCTGGGCCCCTTCAGTCTTGGGGGTAACATGGTGCATCTGCCAAAATGATAAAGGGTCTGGAAACCAAGCCATATGAGGAATGGTTGAAGGAACTGGGTATGTTTAGCCTAGAGAAGAGAAGACTGAGAGGAGATATGATAGCCACCTTCAGATATATGAAGGGCTGTCACGAGCAAGCTTTCCCCCCCCCTGTTGCTCTGGAGGGTAGGACCCGAACCAATGACTGCAAGTTACAAGAAAGGAGATTCTGGATAAACATCAGGAAGAACTTTCTGACAGTAAGAGCTGTTTGACAATTAAATGGACTACCTTGGAAGGTGGAGGGCTCTCCTCCACTGGAAGAAGTTTGGCCTCTGCCAGGGATTCTTTAGCTATGATTTCTGCAATGCAGGGGGTTGGACTAGATCAGGCATCCCCAAACTGTGGCCCTCCAGATGTTTTGGCCTACAACTCCCATGATCTCTAGCTAACAGGACCAGTGGTCAGGGAAGATGGGAATTGTAGTCCAAAACATCTGGGGGGGCCGAAGTTTGGAGATGCCTGGACTAGATGCTCCTTGATGTCCATTCCAGCTCTATAATTCTATCATACTAAGTGTGCAGGCAACCTAAGCAGCTGTAAAACAAGTGGGCATGTACAAAATATTTTTATTTTATTTTTTAAAAAAGAAACATGCAAAATTCTCTAATCCAGGCATCCCCAAACTGTGGCCCTCCAGATGTTTTGGCCTACAACTCCCATGATCCCTAGCTAACAGGACCAGTGGTCGGGGAAGATGGGAATTGTAGTCCAAAACATCTGGAGGGCCGAAGTTTGGGGATGCCTGCTCTAATCCCTAAGATTGGTGAGTAGGAGGATGTGCATTATTATTATTATTATTATTATTATTATTATTATTATTATTATTATTTTAGCGATGGCTGGGATAAGATGAGTGATTAGGGGGAGCTCATTTAAAATGTGGAGCTCATTTTAGCTCTTGAAAAGTCTCATGACAAAGAGCAAATCAGGTCTGAAGATAGCATTTGTTGTGGGCGGCGTAAGCAAAATCAGGTGAATACTGGCTGATGTGGATATACGATGCACCACAGAATGAGACCCAGATTTCGGTTCCAATGCTGCTGCCTTTTAGCAGAGGGCCCCTTGCATGGAATTGTATCCCTCTGCGCGCACACACACACACACACACAGAGAGAGAGAGAGAGAGAGAGAGAGAGAGAGAGAGAGAGAGAGAGAGAGAGAGAGATGGATGATTTTACTGTACAAGAGCAGAGACAGCAAAGCTGCCTTCTCTGCAATTTCATGAAGAAAGAGGAGCTCACCTCCTACTCCCAGAGCTGCTTCTTTTCAGGCCTCTTGGCAACCGTGCATGTATTTCTGGGTTTCTTTACTCTCTCTCTCTCTCTCTCTTTCTTTCTTTCCTTCCTTCCTTCCCTATGGGGGCTGGGGGTGGCTCTGTGACAAGTTAAATAAGAGTAGGTGGAACATGAGGGCTGTGCTTTGAAAGAGGCAGAGCTTAAAATGTCCCTTCTTGCTCTTACACAACTGCATAGCCAAATGAGGGCAGATGCCTGCCTTCAACAGCCAGGCCTGTTTCCCAATGGGCAGTGGTTGGAAGGAAGCTCACAATTCCCGCCACCAGTTTCTAAACTCTGCCCTCTGACATTTGAGGGCGGAAAATAAGGTGCCACACTTTATACTAAGGTTGAACTAAGGAAGTTAGGGAAGCTGGCGAATTGTGTCTGGGAATGCAAAGAAACAAAAAAGCAATTGTGATTTTGAAATGGATAGTGTTAATTGTGAGTTTCGGACACACACACACACACACACACACACACACACGGCTCATTGCATCCGATGGAATCCAAACGTTGGCAAAGCCTACCTCCTCCATGCTGGGAAACCGCATTTGTAACCATCATGCCAAATTGAGCGCAGTCAGGCAGCAGCGTAGCAAGCCGATCGTGTACCTGGGGCAGCGCATGTGCCCTGCACCCAGGGGTAAGGCCAGCTACCTGCGAGGAGCCTGAGGAGTCTGCCTGCCTCCTCCCGCTCAGCCGCCCTACAGCTCAGGGGGAGGCGGCGGGCGGACTGTTTGGGCGCCCAAGCCACCGTGTCACTCCCAGGAGAGACGCATGGCTCAGGTGCGCTGCAGGCCCTCACGGTGAGTGCCGCCCGGCATTTTTTTCAACCCGCCCAGCGGTGACACCTGGGGCGGACTGCCCCCGCCCCCCTTCGTCTGCCCCTGCAGTCAGGCCAAAGTCACATTTTGATCTGCCATCTTGATTTTAAAAGGTGCTGGGTTTCCATACAGACTAAGAGCACCACCTCCACCTTGGGAGCCCTTGGTCAAAGTTTGGTGGCGATCTCTCAAGAGGCAGCCAAACCTATTCTCCAAAATATATAGCAGAGTGGAAGCCTTCTTAGACTAAGTCAGACCAATGGTCCATCTAGTTCAGAATTGTGTACTGGTTAGAGCAATCCTAGGTTTCAGGTGAGGGGGGGGTGTCTTTCCTATCCCTACCTGGTGATGCTGGGGATTGAACCTGTGACCTTCTGCATGCAAAGCAGATGTTCTCCCTCTGAGCTACAGCACCTTCCCCAGAAACTGCCTTCTCCCAGGTCAGATTTCTTGTCGATGTAGTCCAGTACTGTCTACTTTGACTGCTAGCAGCTCTCCAGGGCCTCGAGTCAGTGTGGTGGTGCTTCATTTCCATCACCTTCTTATCTGACTCCTTTAACTAGGGACTGAGCATGGGACCTTCTGCATGCAAAACAGGGGCTCTACTATAGAGTCTCCTCCCCACAAACATAAAAGAATGCAAGCATCCCTGTAGCCTGCCACCCGAAAGAGGCTTTGCACAGTTGTACTTCCAACAGTTCCAGCCACATTCATTACGCAGGGGGGCCCACCATCCTAGCTCTGGATCCTTTGTAATCCAGGAAATTAAAGGCTTTGGCTTCAGAGCGCAGCTCAGCCAGCTTCAAGTAGATTTAATGCACAAGGATCCCAGAGATTATCCTTCTAATATCATGACTAAACAAAGGAACAGCTCATCAAGATGGTGTGTTGCTGTACTTAGTGACCTCTGGGTCAACAAGGGGACACCTAGACTTCTGCAGCCAGTAGGTCACGTCATTTTAGGGGGTGAAAAGTAAAATTTGCAAATTTCTTCAGTGAAGGGTCTTTAAAAATATGTTTTTGGGCGTGAGGAATTCAAACCTGCTGTTATTTTTATAATTGGACAACATTTAGTGTGGGAAGTCTATGTTTGATGAAGAAGCACATGAACTAATTTTGGAAAACCAAAGATTTTGCCATCTGAAAATGTCAGGTAGTATCAGAAAAGTAATATTAATATAGATTATAAATTCAAGTACTTGGCAATCATTTTTCATTATTTCTATGAAATTTCACACACATGTTGCTTACCAAACAAAACTGAATTGTATTAATTTAACCAAAATATATTCTGAATTCTCAAGTCGTGTTGCAGCTTTTTAGCACCCCTCAGTTTTGAAAGTTGAAAAATTCAACACACCCCACTTCTGCAGCTGAGCTGAGCTGGGGGCTGCACCATGTCAGCCCCCCCCCCCCGGTCCAATACGTGCTCAGCCTCTGCCAGTCCACACACCTAGTCAAGTGCATTTGTCTGGGCCACAGATTGGCACAGGGGAGACATTTGTTTCAGATTGCAGTTAAAAGTGAACCTGCCAAATTCACAATAAAAAAGTCCAGTGCAGAGAGAATAAACACTTAAAAAAAACCACAACCCAACTGTGTGGAGCACTTATTGCAATACAGAGGACACAAAGTAAGCATGTACTTATTCTTACGCATTTAAAGGAAGAGAATATTCTGAAGAGGTCTTGGTATTGAGGAAGAAGTATTGCTTATTGACTCAATAACCAGTGAGGAATACATCGCAGGGAAACTATTTCCATTAATAAAGCTTATGAAGGGAAACCACGTAACATCAAAATGGTCTTGATAACATCATTATCCTCCTGTTTTGAGTCAAATGCTCAAACGGAGCTACAGTGGTGCCTCAACTTATGAATTTAATCCATTTCAAAGGTCGAAAAATTCGTAAGTCGAAAAGCGCCATTGGAAACGCGATTTCCCATAGGAATGCATTGGAAATGGAAAAATTTGTAAGTCAAAGCAACACCATATAAAAATTCGTGAGTTGAAAAAACCCCATCTAAAACCGCTGCGGTTTCTGTTCAGATGTTGAGAAATTCGTAAGCATGCAGCCATTTGCCCCACTCGTAAGTCGAAAAATTCGGTTGTCGAGGCATTCGTAAGTCGAGGTACCACTGTATATCCCGAATTTTTGCAAAACTACCCTCTTGAGTGGGGTCAACTTTCCATTTCTATTCTAGCCACAGCTCACAATAATGCTACCAATTCTTTATGTGTAAATGTGGGATTTAAATTGCTTTCCATAGTCCAAAATACTAAAGCATGGTCCAGAATGGGAGTTTGATTTGCTATCTCAGAAATTTCAGCAAACACAGATTTTCAATAAGTTGCCAATGTGTTACAGCCCCACCACATGTGAAGCAAGATGCGTCTATGGCCACAACCTCATCAGCACAATGACAAAGTATCTTTCTGCACGTGTGACAACCTTGCTGATGTAACAGAAGTTGCCCTTTCCAAAAGAGTATGTGAAGCAAAACATGGGCATCTTTCAAAATTCACTTTTCTGAATTTTGCAATGCAATTCTTCAGCCAAGTAGTGTGTCAAAAAACCACATATACTAGAACAAACCTGCATTAAAATGCAGATTAGTAAAAAATACATTACATTGTGCAGAATTGCATTGTAAAAATGTTGGGCAAAATTGCATGCACAGACATATGTTTTAGAAGAAATTCACACTAAAACGCTGGTGAATTTTCATGAGAACTTAAAAAAAAAAACCCACAACAACCCACAAACTGATGTGGAAATGCGGAGAACTGAAGACTGGAAAAAATCTGAGAAATGTAGAGAAACTGAAATCAACAGATTTGCCATTCACATAAGGATGGGAAAATCAGTCTTTCTGGTCTCTTTCACTTGCATGCGTGCTCACCAGCAAACCTGCCCCCTTCCATTTCTGAATTATTCTGCATTTATGAAATACTGTGTTTTTCATAAATTAGCTTCTGTCTGAACTGTGAAAACAAACCACCTAGCTGCATCTTAAACCAGCAATGTGAACGCAGCCTAAATTTGAAGGGCCGCAGCTCAGTGGTGGAGCATCTGCTCTGTGTGCTGAAAGTCCTGGTCTTAATCCCCTGCAGCTCTAAATAGGGCTAGTGGAGTCCACTGCCTGAAACCCCCAAAGAGCTGCTGCCAGTAGACAGTGCTGAGCTGGATGGCCCAATTTTATGGCCCGGCCTAAGGTGGCTCCCTCTGCCCCTAACTCTCATCAGCCCCAGGGATAACTGGTTTAAAAATTCTAAAATGGGAACTTTCCCTTACTGTTAAATAAGAGAAGAATCTTGCGCCTTCTACACTGATCAGTGCTATAGAAACCCTTTATCATAATGATCTCCTGGGGGAAAGAGAAGCCTTAGAAACACCTACTACCGGCGTGGCGCGCACAGCGGGGAGGTTGGCAATCTCTCAAGGTTCCCTTTCCCTTTTCTTTTTTTGTTGCTGTCATGAGAGAGGCAGGAGAGGTTTTTCAACACAAAAGACAACGTGATGATGGCGGTGGGGGAACTGTGCCCAAAGGAAAACAAATCTGGAGTGAGATTAGAAAATTGACTCTTTTGGCGACGGGGCCTGAAGTTCTAATCAGGAAAGAGCCTGCTGGTTGTCATGGCTACAGCAACGATCTTGGTGCCGGACCGGCACAGAAACCGAGAAGGGCGTACACGGGGGTGGCGCGGGTGTTGTTGTTGCTGGGGGGGGGGAAGAGATTGGTTGTGGGACAGATTATGAGTGAGAAAGCCAACAGGTAACATCTGTAGTTTTCTGCCTAGTCAAAGGCTGGGAGGAAAAGCTGTCACAGCCATATTACGCCACATTTTGGACTATAGCTCCCATCAGCCCCCAGCCAGCATAGGACTTGTCGAACAAATGGAGGGCAAAAGTCTGGGCAAAGACCGGCCAAACAATTGGCTCGTGAGAAGGCCAACCTCTGGAAATGAGATGCCAGTTTCCTCCCCTGGCACTGCTTGAGACAGGTGTACATAGCTCCTGAATTCTACAAAGACTCCCCCTTACCGTAAGCTTGGACTGGACCTTGAACCTCATGAAAGCTCCCCAGTTGTTTAGGCATACACACACACACACACACACACACTTGGGACTATGCCCCTGCTTGCTCCATATTAACCTATTTCTATGCCTGACCACTGGTCTTCTGCAACCTGCCCCATCCCGACTTCATGCAATTCAACAAAATTGTGATGCGGCACTACAAATCCCCCAATGGGGGCTGCATGACCACAGCCTTACATTTTTATGTATATAGGAAGATGCAATAGCTGCTGCCCTCGACTATTGCTTCAAGAGCTTAGGATGGTGCAGAATCCAGTGGCCCAATTCCAAACAGTGGAATGTCCAATAAAAAAACCAACAGCCAATAAATTCACTGACTTACAGGTTGCTTCTAGATAACCTGCTTATTGAGCATTAATGTTGATTTGTTTACACAAGGATTGCAGGAAGCTAATTGACAACTTTGACCACTGGAGTGGCCCGTCCCATTTCACCACATGAGGTGAAATGGGAATTGCTGCCTTCTGTGCACCCCTGTGCCTCCTCATCTCCACCGCGTCTCGGCTCTTACCGAACTATGTGGGAGCTGAGGCGCTGCTCAAAGTGTTCCTCTTCCACCCAAGGGGATGGGTGGGAAGCCAAGGAGCAACATGGCGTGCAAGAATGTCCCGCCTCCTGCTGAACTGAGTGGGTGTGTCTCATAAAGCGTTGCCACTCAACTCAGCTTCTCTGCCTGGGGGCAGGGAAGATGAGCAAAAATGCTGCACACCCGAATGCCCCCCTCTCACTGCTGCCACCACAAGCAGTGGGATGGGCGGACCACCAGCTCTTGCACCTTTGATGGGCAGGCCAGCTCTGGTTGGCTATTTACTGAGCAATCATCCTGATTTGTTTGTGGCTAGGTTAGACAACATTGCATCATGCAAATGTTATCCCACACTTTCCAGGGCATTTCCCCATCCTTTTTCTTATCACAAAAAAAATCTTATTTTGTAGTTTGTTGGTGAAGAGCACCAAAACAACTTTAATTGTGCAACCTGAAATTGTTGATATGTGATTGAATCCCAGCTGAAAATAGTGACGGTCTGGAACCTCCTGTAGATAAAGCTTTAGTTAATTCTTCCTTCCCTTCTCCCCCCCTGTTAGCTTCTGATGTTTTGTAAAATGAGATTCTGGATGAGGAGGAAGGAACTTAGACGGAAGATGAAATCTCAGTGTCTTATTTTCCTGCACCCAAGACATTTCCTGCCTATTACGGTATTTTCCTGCCCGCCTTGTCTTAATCAGTCACTTGCCTGATGCCCTTGATAGTGTTCCATTAGAGGTGACAGATGGCTGGAGATGCAGCTCCCGCTCCAGATGTTAATTAAGTTGCAATCTGTAAACATCATACATAGACACAAACATAGTCAGTGTACAGGCATCACATGGTAGAATAGTCATCACTAACTAATCAAAAACAGTTGACTCTGGCCCATAATATCCTAAAGCCTGTTTGAATCTCATTGTAGACATGTGCATAAGATATGTGCCAATGTAAGAAATGGTTGGTTTCTTACTTCTTTCACTATCCTTGATTTGTGGGAAATGGATTCTATCAAATACTCACCTTGGCAGTTCAGCCAGACACACACATTGGACTTAAAACAAGAACCTCTACATAGAATGCACATTTTTCAGACAGAAAAGCAACCAGGAATGTTTGTGTGTGTTGTATACAGTAAGTGTCCACTTCTGGGAGGATGTTGGATGGTGTATCTACTACCAAAGGAGTTGCAAGTGGCAGGAATGTTGAAAACTGAAAGTTGCACATTGTTCTGGATTTGTACACCTGGCTCCCCTGGAAACTGAAATTAGGCAGGGATTTTTGAGCTCACCATCCCACCTGCCCCAAGAATTTGGTCACAATTTGAATCCTCTAGTATAGGGCTCGTCCTATCACGTTCATATTTAATTTCTCTGAAATCTTAGAGCCAACTGAACTGATTAAACCAGATTGTATCCAATTAAGATACACTGCAGCCAATGGATTCGACTTAAACTTCATTCTCTTCTTTTCAGTGGTTCTACTCCGAGTTTACAATGTAATACTTCAGGGTTTTTCTTCCCCCTTACCCCCAAAGGCAGTTTAAAAAAAAGTAGCTCAGATATTTTAAAGTTAAAAATTGAAGATTAAATATTTATCTGGCCCAATCTCATTTTGTGAATGAGAAGAGGATGAAAATAGGCTATAGAGAAAAGAAGATCTGACATGATGATGATGATGAGGATTGGGATATGAAGTTGTCTATATCCGAATTTAAATTATTCTGTAAATAGCACAAATGTTCCTTCAAGGACCAGGGAGGAAGAGCAGCAAAGTGTCTCTGAGAACTCACTCAGTGAATGACCTTTCCACAATTTCAGCCCACAACTGCACAAGCACCCTTCCAGTGAGATCATGAGGCTACTTCTTAAGCAGTGAAAGCTTTGTAGGATATCTATTTCATTCATGTGTTTAAGGTATTTATCCCTATGTTTCACACGGGGTGTTCAAGGCTGTTTACTGTACAAAAGTTTCAGGACAAATATAAGAAGGTACTTCTTCATGCAGTGCATAGTTAAACTATGGAACTCACTCACACACGAGGCAGAGATGACTACCAACTTGGATGGCTTTAAAAGAGGACTAGACAAATTCATACAGGACTATTGATGGCTACTAGCCGTGATGGCTGTGCTTTACCTTCACAGTTGGAGGCAGCAATAGAGGCTGTTGCTGGAAACCACAGGAAGGGAGAGCGCTTGTATCCTGCTTGAAGGTTTCATTCTGGCAGCTGGTTAGCCACTGTGAAAACAGGAAGCTGGGCTAGATGGGCTACTGACCTGATACAGCAGGCTCTTATTATGCTCTTACGTTATGTTCTTACATGAATAATTACAAAACCAACAACAATGAAAATCACAAATTTCAGAAAGAGCAGCTCCGCACTCTATAATTGCAGTGGAAGGGCAACAGAGAAGGAGCCAGGGAGTCCCCCAGGAATGGACACCCCCCAGGAAGGGAGTTCTGAAACTTTGGCACAGCCTCCTTTAGTGAATAACAGAACAGCCTTCCTCAGCTTCATGCCTTCCAGATGTTTTGCATCCCCAAACTTTGGCCCTCCAGATGTTTTGGACTACAATTCCCATCTTCCCCGACCACTGGTCCTGTTAGCTAGGGATCATGGGAGTTGTAGGCCAAAACATCTGGAGGGCCGCAGTTTGGGGGTGCCTGGTCTAGCCCTTGAGACTCTCCCCAGGCTATATCCCTCACTAACAGAGTGAAATCCATTCTCCCCTTAAGGGAAGTGGGGAAGAGGCAAAGACTCCGCTGTCCACCCATTCCTAGAGTCCAGATGTGATGGGAAGAGCTCTCGGGTAAAGTCAGAGCTCCTACTAGCAATTGAAACTGACTAGTCTAAATGCAAATTGTGAAAAAGCAGCACACCAGTTTCGTCTTGGCAACCAGACTAGCTGCATTCTCAAAGCAGAGCCTGAAGACCCTGTTGCCCAAAGGTTGAAATCCCAACTTGCCTGTTGTTGTTGTTTAGTCGTTTAGTCGTGTCCGACTCTTCGTGACCCCATGGACCAGAGCACGCCAGGCACTCCTGTCCTGCACTGCCTCCCGCAGTTTGGTCAAACTCATGTTCGTAGCTTCGAGAACACTGTCCAACCATCTTGTCCTCTGTCGTCCCCTTCTCCTAGTGCCCTCAATCTTTCCCAACATCAGGGTCTTTTCCAAGGATTCTTCTCTTCTCATGAGGTGGCCAAAGTATTGGAGCCTCAGCTTCACGATCTGTCCTTCCAGGGAGCACTCAGGGCTGATTTCCTTAAGAATGGATAGGTTTGATCTTCTTGCAGTCCATGGGACTCTCAAGAGTCTCCTCCAGCACCATAATTCAAAAGCATCAATTCTTCGGCGATCAGCCTTCTTTATGGTCCAACTCTCACTTCCATACATCACTACTGGGAAAACCATAGCTTTAACTATACGGACCTTTGTCGGCAAGGTGATGTCTCTGCTTTTTAAGATGCTGTCTAGGTTGGTCATTGCTTTTCTCCCAAGAAGCAGGCGTCTTTTAATTTCGTGACTGCTGTCACCATCTGCAGTGATCAAGGAGCCCAAGAAAGTAAAATCTCTCACTGCCTCCATTTCTTCCCCTTCTATTTGCCAGGAGGTGATGGGACCAGTGGCCATGATCTTGGTTTTTTTGATGTTGAGCTTCAGACCATATTTTGCGCTCTCCTCTTTCACCCTCATTAAAAGGTTCTTTAATTCCTCCTCGCTTTCTGCCATCAAGGTTGTGTCATCTGCATATCTGAGGTTGTTGATATTTCTTCCAGCAATCTTAATTCCGGCTTGGGATTCATCTAGTCCAGCCTTTCGCATGATGAATTCTGCATATAAGTTAAATAAGCAGGGAGACAATATACAACCTTGTCGTACTCCTTTCCCAATTTTGAACCACTCAGTTGTTCCATATCCAGTTCTAACTGTAGCTTCTTGTCCCACATAGAGATTTCTCAGGAGACAGATGAGGTGATCAGGCACTCCCATTTCTTTAAGAACTTGCCATAGTTTGCTGTGGTCGACACAGTCAAAGGCTTTTGCATAGTCAATGAAGCAGAAGTAGACGTTTTTCTGGAACTCTCTAGCTTTCTCCATAATCCAGCGCATGTTTGCTATTTGGTCTCTGGTTCCTCTGCCCTTTCGAAATCCAGCTTGCACTTCTGGGAGTTCTCGGTCCACATACTGCCTAAGCCTGCCTTGTAGAATTTTAAGCATAACCTTGCTAGCGTGTGAAATGAGCGCAATTGTGCGGTAGTTGCAGCATTCTTTGGCACTGCCCTTCTTTGGAATTGGGATGTAGACTGATCTTCTCCAATCCTCTGGCCATTGCTGAGTTTTCCAAACTTGCTGGCATATTGGGTGTAGCACCTTAACAGCATCATCTTTTAAAATTTTAAACAGTTCAGCTGGAATATCATCACTTCCACTGGCCTTGTTATTAGCAATGCTTTCTAAGGCCCATTTGACTTCACTCTCCAAGATGTCTGGCTCAAGGTCAGCAACCACACTACCTGAGGTGTACGAGACCTCCATATCTTTCTGGTATAATTCCTCTGTGTATTCTTGCCACCTCTTCTTGATGTCTTCTGCTTCTGTTAGGTCCTTACCACTTTTGTCCTTGATTATGGTAATCTTTGTACGAAATGTTCCTTTCATATCTCCAATTTTCTTGAACAGATCTCTGGTTTTCCCCATTCTATTGTTTTCCTCTATTTCTTTGCATTGCTCATTTAAGAAGACCCTCTTGTCTCTCCTTGCTGTTTTTTGGAAATCTGCATTCAGTTTCCTGTATCTTTCCCTATCTCCCTTGCATTTTGCTTGCCTCCTCTCCTCCGCTATTTGTAAGGCCTCGTTGGACAGCCATTTTGCTTTCTTGCATTTCCTTTTCCTTGGGATGGTTTTCATTGCTGCCTCCTGTATAATGTTACGAGCCTCCATCCATAGTTCTTCAGGCACTCTGTCCACCAAATCTAAATCCTTAAACCTGTTCCTCACTTCCACTGTGTATTCATAAGGGATTTGATTCAGATTGTATCTTACTGGCCCAGTGGTTTTTCCTACTTTCTTCAGTTTAAGCTGGAATTTTGCTATAAGAAGCTGATGATCTGAGTTACAGTCAGCTCCAGGTCTTGTTTTTGCTGACTGTATAGAGCTTCTCCATCTTTGGCTGCAGAGAATATAATCAATCTGATTTCGATGCTGTCCATTTGGTGATATCCATGTGTAGAGTCGTCTCTTGTGTTGTTGGAATAGAGTGTTTGTGATGACCAGCTTGTTCTCTTGACAGAACTCTATTAGCCTTTGCCCTGCTTCATTTTGAACTCCAAGGCCAAACTTGCCAGTTGTTCCTTTTATCTCTTGATTCCCTACTTTAGCATTCCAGTCCCCTGTAATGAGAAGAACATCCTTCTTTGGTGTCATTTCTAGAAGGTGTTGTAGGTCTTCATAGAATTGGTCGATTTCACTTTCTTCAGCACCGGTAGTTGGTGCATAAACTTGGATTACTGTGATGTTAAAAGGTCTGCCTTGGATTCGTATCGAGATCATTCTGTCATTTTTGAGATTGCATCCCATTACAGCTTTTGCCACTCTTTTGTTGACTATGAGGGCCACTCCATTTCTACTACGGGATTCTTGCCCACAGTAGTAGATATGATAGTCACCCGAACTGAATTCGCCCATTCCCTTCCATTTTAGTTCACTGATGCCCAGGATGTCGATATTTATTCTTGTCATCTCATTTTTGACCACATCCAGCTTACCTCCACTCATGGTTCTTACATTCCAGGTTCCTATGCAATATTTTTCTTTACAGCATCGGACTTTCCTTTCGCTTCCAGGCATATCCGCAACTGAGCGTCCTTTCGGCTTTGGCCCAGCCGCTTCATCAGCTCTGAATCTACTTGTACTTGTCCTCCGCTCTTCCTCAGTAGCATGTTGGACGCCTTCCGACCTGAGGGGCTCATCTTCCAGCGTCATAACTTTTATATGCCTGTTGTCTTTGTCCATGGAGTTTTCTTGGCAGGGATACTGGAGTGGCTTGCCAGTTCCTTCTCCAGGTGGATCACGTTTAGTCAAAACTCTCCACTATGACCTGTCCATCTTGGGTGGCCCTGCATGGCATAGCTCATAGCTTCTCTGAGTTATTCAAGCCCCTTCGCCACGACAAGGCATTGATCCATGAAGGGGCCAACTTGCCTGTGCTTCTCTACAATTCAGCTTGAGGTTAGTCCGCTTCAGTTCATTTGCAACACTATTCTTTGCAGGTTTTGCGTGGGGGTTCAAAATATGGGGAGGAGTGTGTATGTTAAGAACATAAGAACCCTGCTGGATCAGACCAAAAGGCCCATCTAGCCAATCTTTCTGTTTCTTTCTGAAGCCCAAGGAACATGAGTGCAATAGTTTTCATTTGGTATATACACAGACATGATGCCTCTGAAGCTGCAGGTACTGCAGAACCATCACAAAGAGCTTTATCTTCCATGTCTTTGTGTAATCCCCCGAAGCCGGTGGCCATCTTCTTGCCCTTAAACAGGAAATTCTGCAAGTTGATTGTCATCCATGATGGCGCAGGCACTGCCCAATAGGTACCTGCCATACTTACATAAAAAGATGCTATGAGGATGCAATGGTCTGGATTAAAGAATGGTCCTTTAAAACAGGTCTGGGGAAGAACCTGTGGGGTCCCTCCAGATGCTGTGGGGCTTCAACTCCCATCAGCTCAAGCCAGCATGGGAATTCAGGTTCATCATCCCTGCTGTAAACTAAGAGGTACCAGGAAGCAGAACTGTTTTGCATGCAGCCCTGCAACTGTCTCTTGCAACAAGCATCAATTAAGCCAGGACCTGCAAGTCAATTGGCACCTGAGTAGCAAGTCCCTACTGTTTGCTATTCATAGCATTTGCCTTCTGTCTGGTGGTTGCAAAGGACCAGAGCAGGTGCGTTTTCCTCTCAAATTGCATCACGCCAGAGGTTGCAATAGCTGCTTTGCCTTTCTTAATTAGGGATCTAGCTAAAGGGCCTGCTCCAGGGGGTGGGCACAGGTTTAACAGAGGAGTTGGGCTTATCGGTGACAAGCAGGTAATTTGAAAACCCGCCTTAGAGAGTTAATTGCGGTGGCTAACAGTTCATTCCCTGGTTCTGACATTCTATTACTGCTTTCATAAATCACTGGTTGCAGGTCTTCTGTGCAGATAGCAACTTGGGGAGGAGAAGGGGACAAAGCACATCAAGGCAGATAAGAATAGTCTTACTGGGGCTGCAGGCACCTGATGGACAGGTATCTTTTTTAATGAACACAAGAACATCAGAAAAGCCTTCTCGGTCAGGCCAATGCCCCATTTAGTCCAGAATCCTGTTCACGCCTGTAGTAAACCCTCAAGCAGGACCTAAACATAAGAACCCTCTGCCTTCCTGTGATTTCCAACAACTGTTATACAGAAGCATTGCTGCCTCCAACTGTGGAGGCAGAGCATAGAGAAGCAGAGAGAAACCAAAACTGACATATTCACCTGTCTCCAGTCAGGAACAATTCACACTACCAACTAGCACCATAAAATAATTTGAGAGTTGTTCTGTCCCCTTTCCTTTGTTTTCCTGCATGCACTTAATGGTGTCCAAGGCCCATCAGATGGTCTTTCCTTCCCCTTCTCCTTTGCAACTTCATCTACTGTGTTTCTCTGAAAATAAGACACCGTCTTATATTTATTTTCCCTTAAAAACACACACTGTGGCTTCTTTTCAGGGGATGTCTTATTTTTTTCCCTCCTCCTCCTGCCGTGGCTGGCTTTGCTGCTGCGCCTATCACTATGTCTTATTTTCAGGGTATGGCTTATATTCCTTGAACGCTTAAAAATCCTGCTACGGCTTATTTTATGGCTACAGTGGGACCTCGAATTTAATCCGTTCCGAATGCACAAAACTTTGTAAGTCAAGTTTCCCATAGGAAAAGCAGTTTCTCTTAGGAATGCATTGGAAACGTAAAAATTCGTAAGTCGAGGAAACCGCATCTAGCCGCGAACGGGTTTTCCGTTCAGATGTCGAAAAAATTGTAAGCGCATGGCCACTTTTCCCGCTCATAACTCGAAAACGTCGGATGTCGAGTAGCTCGTAAGTCGAGGTCCCACTGTACGTCTTATTTTTGGAGAAACAGGGTATTACATGACTACAAAGACCACTGGTCTCTGACATAATACAGAACTAGATTCATTTGCAGAACACGGGATTATGGGATATGATTGGCAGGGGGTTGGACTGGATGGCCCTTGTGGTCTCTTCCAACTCTATGACTCTATGATTCTGTATGTATGTGCAGAAGTGGGTAGGTCTTCTGTGCATTCCACAGAAGTGGAGGATGAACCGAGACAGGATAACAGGCAACACAGACAAAACTATGAGGCTCCAGATCATGTAACTGGCAGCAAATCTCCCTGAAATGAAACCTGCCAAGATGGTGTATTAAACCGTTATCACTGCCTCCTCTCTCATAAATTGACTTTCCTGCAAGGTTGCCTGGCCTTGGGAAGAAAAGCAGGTCAGGGGGTGGAGTGAAAAAGAGAGTTTGCCTCTGGGAGTTGATGGAGCTGTCTACCCAGCCCAGGAGAAATGAGATCAGGACGAGGCAATGGAGAGCTGATAAAGCAGGGGCTGGGCTTGATGAGTTGCCAGTTTAAAAGTAGAACTTCTTGCTTTCTCTGCAGAACCTGAACAGCTCTGGTAATGTTCACAGAATGTTCAGAACACAGAACAGTTCAGAAAGAGCCCTGCACATCCCCCCTCTTTTCTTTCCTGCAGATCTGTCTTCTAGCTCCACCCGTAACTAATCATTTTACAATGAATAATGAAGTGAAAGTCTTTGAAATGGCCTGTTAAGATATTTATTAACGATTTACCTGTGCCTCCACTGGGGATAACAGAGGCATGCACAGAAGCAGCCTGTTGAATTAGGCTGAATTGCATTGGTGCCACTGGGATAATGGAAGCCTCTCACATCCCCTCCATTTCCCTCAAGTCTACTCTAAAGTGGCTGCACCTTAGATCAGAATTGTGGCATTCAACTAGTGTACAGGCCCTGACTGCAATGGGATCTTTGCTCTGGATGCAAAGGGAGATTGGAGAGCACACTTTGAACAACCTCCTGGGTCTTCCTTTGCAGCTACATTTTGAAGTCTAAATCATATTCATATGAAGCCAGGCTGGCATTGGACTGGTAGGTGACCTTGCCCACCTGTCACGGTGCCCTGTGGAAGCTAAGCCACATCTTGATCTCTAGCCCTTTCTCCAGATCCAGTTTAGCATCCCTGGTGTCAGGTAAGGGTCAACCAGGCCTGGTGCCCGGGACAGAAAATGTGAAACGTGACCCAAAGCCAACCCTGTATTTTATGACTTTAAAAATTAACAGCAGTTGTAATGCAATGATAAACAAGTGCAATTCTAGGATTGAGTAAGACTCTCTTAATGAATATTCATGGGTTCTTTTCAGTAGGTCTAAATGAGCTGCTGACTCTGGAACTGGTAGAACTGACAGTAGCTGGTGCTTGAAGCTTTCAAATTCTGATAAAATTTCTGCAGGATTTAACTCACCCCCACATTTTAGCGCCATTCCCACACCTAACACATTATTAAAATAATTAAATTTCATTTCCGTAAATAGTGTGTAGAACAGAAATCATGATTTTGGTGCTCCCTTGAACCAGGCCCCTGCTCGCCCCACCCTAGTTCTGGCCCTGGAGTCAAAACAACCCTTAATAGTTGTGTCAGAAGAGCGAGTTTTGGCAGGTGCCACTTGCCAGAAGCTTCACCTGCCGAAATTAGTGGTAGGCTTGCATCCACCCTTCAGATCCTGCCAAGTGACCAGTACCCTACTTAGCAGGCAGCATGGAAAGGAACCAAGAGACTCTCCTTCTTCTCCCACTTGCTGAATGGGCTCCTCCTCCTGATGCTTAAAGCCGCAGAGAGAAGCCAAGAAGTCTGCAGTGGCAATGAATAATTCAGTCGCTGCCTGCATCCTCCAGAGAGAGCCTGGAGAAGAGAGAAACTACTTTCCCAATCAATTGTTTCCAGACAGAACCTGAGAGCAGAATGGGTTGCTTGCCACAGAGCGAGGCCAGAGGCAAGGAAAGGCCTTCCCAGTGCTCTCCCAGAGATATTGATCCCGAGCTGGGTGATGGCTGCGCTGAGAACCCATTGCCTTTCCTCCATTAGCACTTTAGTTTGTGGACGCCATCTGATACCCTTTGGGGAGGCTGACTTCATCGCAGAGGTTGTATTTCCCTCCCCTTCCCCTGTGTGTGGAAGGGATTCATTTCATCTGCTTGATCAATATGGGGGCTGGGCTTTCTCCCTCCTTCGGGCAGCCAGTTCTTGCACAACTTGCCATCTGAAGTGCACAAGTCGGGGTAAATTTGGAAGTGTTCCCTGTTGCTGAAACGTCTCGCTGATTGTGGGTTTCTCTTCGCTCCCCGCACCCTCCTTTTCGCCTTTCGCTGCACTGTTTCCAAGCGAGCTCTCCAGGAAAAGCAGATGACTTTGTCGATTTGGCTCTAGTGAGCTCCCCTGCACCTGTTGCCTTTTCCCTCCTGGAGGCAAGGGGACCTGTCTCCATGGCAACTGCCTGACACCACAAATAGATGCTTCAACAGGGAAAGTCTGGCAAAAATGGTCCACCGAGGTCTCTCGGCTTCGCCTGGTGATAGTGCCAAGACACTGGGATGTCTCAGTTGAGTCTTACTGTATGTAGTTTGGATTGGGGGGGGGGAGGTTTCCCTCTCCTCTATTTTTTATACCATGCATGATCATAAGTTTGCCTGGGGCTTGTGTGCTCTCCTTTCCCTCTCTGTCTCCACTGTGACTCTTCCTGTCTTAAAGTAGCAAGGGTTATCACCATGCCTAACTCAGTGAGAACTCCTTGTTAGTTTAAACTCAGGTTTGTTAACAGGCCAGGAGGATAAAACATTTATTGATTCCGGTTTGTTGCACCAAATTGTAGTTGAAGCTAACTGGAGTCCGTCCGTCCGTCCGTCCGTCCCCCCAAGGTTCAGATAAGACAATAAACTTTGCTTACTTGACAGTGGCAGCGGCAGAGGGATGGGTGCAAGCCTATAGCTTGCTTCTGCTCATTCATGGTGTGCTAAACAAGGGCTAGCAAACATGGTGCTCTCCAGATTTGCTGGACTACAACTTCTCTCACCCCCCCCCTTGGCCATGCTGACTGAGGCTGATGGGAGCTGAAGTCCAACAACAGTGGCAACCTCACGGTTGGATAACAGCAGTGTGCTGTAGGTGGAACTGCCCTTGAGACTGGTCCAGAGGCTGCAGCTGGTGCAGAATGTGTTAGCTAGGTTGCTTCCGGGGGCAAAATACTGCCACCATGTAATGCCCTCCTTTACATATGCTGGCTGCCAATCTGCTCCTGGGACAAGTTCAAAGCATTGGTAGTAACATATAAGATCCTATACAGCTCAAGACAAAGTTACTCGAGAACCCTCATAAGGTTGCTGTAGTCTGCAGGAGAACTCCTCCTGCAGGTTCCAAGGACCTCAGAAGTCCTCTCTGCAGTGACTCAGAGCAGGGCTTTCAGTGTGACTGCCCCTGTTCTGTGGAAGAGTATTCCTACTGCCTCTCTCCTTTGAAAAGCATTCTTTGCACACCTCCTCTCTATTATCTGGGACAGGGGTTCCCAACAAAATTTTCTCGAGGACCCCTCATCGAGCCGCTATTGTGACAAGGACCCCCATTAATTCCTAATCCTAAAATTAAAAAGTGAGAGCCAAATTAAGAGTCTTTTTATATTTTATATTTATACGTTTTTTACAGTTACAACAGAGTACTCCATCAGTATACAGTTAGTTTTAATTTTCAGTTCTTAATGAGATGAGTTAAATCTGTCCTTTGAGTCCATTATTTCTGAAATATTAGGTTCCAAACTTGAAACTTTCACTCTGAAATCCGACCGCATGTCGAGCCGATTCCTATATTTGTTTTTCATGAAACACATGGAAGAAAATGCTTGCTTTGTTTACAAACACTACTGTTTTGCAAAGAGGCAGCGCGCACCAGGGAGGAAGGAGGGGAATGGAGAAGACGGGGTACCTGCGCAGTAGCGCACAAATGAAGCCGACGTGTGCAAAGCATCTTGGGGAGGTGAGCATTAGTAGAATGTGTGCGCTGCCTCTTTGCAAAACAGTAGTGTTTGTAAAGCGCCACCTAACGGCATACAGCAGAACTACTGCCTCTATTTAATTCTAGTTTTGCGCTAGACTCTGCTCATGCAGGAAGCGGCCAAAACAAAAATCTGTTATCATACGAAATATATTTAATATATTTTTTATTCTAATAGCATCTTGCGGACCCCTCTGGCATAGCTCGCAGACCCCTGGGGGTCCCTGGACCACCTGTTGGGAACCACTGATCTGGGAACTGAAACTGAAAGCAGTTGTTTGAGTATCCCATTTCCCAGAGGATTAGAAGGGACAGTGAGCTGATGCTTCATCCTCTAGCCATGATGATCTCCAAGCCTTCATTAAAACAGAAAGTTAGGGAAGATGTCTCTGAGGAATCTGGGTTTTCTGTTGTCTTCGTGTACACACACACACACACACACACACACACACACACCATGCTAGATATTATCCTGAAATAAGCTGCAGCTTCAATGCATTGCTTACGTCAAAAGATGTCCATATGGATCATTTACACAGTCATCCCACCAGAGCAAAATGCATCGTAGAAGTTATGCACTTTTATTAGAAGCCCACATTTAATTTTTTTTACCAAGGAATTAACTGAACCAATTAAGATGTGAATGCTTTCAGCATCATATTTAACACAGCCAGTATATGTGCTTCCTTCCAACATCCCCTGATAACCTATTCCTCATTATTGGTCACACAACAATCATTATCTTGCTGATCTCAAAGAAAAACAAATATGATCTGAATGCCTCTAATGGTGATTTGTCTTTTTATGGATGAACTGTGTGTTGCCAAGGTAGCAAGCTTTTTGATCGCACAAAATTATTATTTAGGCATGACAAGTGCAGGCTGCAGCAAAATGTTGCAGCTTGGAGCACTCCTGCTCAGAATTCCAGCCTACCAGCCATGGATATCCCATTTCATTCTCCCTCCTCACTGGTTTTATGCTTGCCCCCTCCTTCTACAACACTCAGCACCATTCCATGAGCACAAAATGCACTCAGGCAGTGATGACCACCAGCTTAGGTGGCTTTAGAAGAGAATTGCACAAATTCACGGAGAAGGCGGCTATCAGCAGCTACTACGGTAGCTGTTTTGCTGGATGCAGTCATGCTTCTGAATACTAGTTTCTGGAAACTGCAGGAGAGAAGAGTGCTCATGGGTTCAGGTCCTGCTTGCAGGTTTCCCACAGGCGTCTGTGAAAACAGGATGCTGGAGTAGATGGGCCATTGGCATGATCCAGCAGGCTCTTCTGATGTTCAGTGTAATTTTCCAATAGGATCACTCTGAACCATTTTGGAGTCCCATTGCGCACTGAAAAGGGTAACTGGTGCAGGAGAAACCTCTTTCTTTATTTCTTTATTTACCGTTGCAAGGATAGAGAAATTGTGCAAAGGGATATGGATGGAATAGGTCAGGGGTCTGCAACCTGCGGCTCCGGAGCCGCATGTGGCTCTTTTACACCTTTGCTGCGGCTCCGGAAAAGGCTTGCGGGCTCGGAGCGCGTGTTTGCTGCTGCTGCTCCTGCCTGCAGCCTGCCTGTGACCTCCTGCCGGCCTGGTCAGGAGATTGAGGTAGATGTATTAATCAATGGGTTGATTCAATATGAGGAAATTTTATAAGTTCACTTGATGGGAGCAACACACATGAAACCATACAGGTGTCCTAATAAGGGAGTCAGAGTTTTGCCCATTCCCAGTAATCAAGGCAGCCCAAACTCATAAGGCAGTGGTTGCTGGTGCCCATTCCCAGTCATAGCTGCCAAGTTTTCCCTTTTCTCACGGGGAAGCCTATTCAGCATAAGGGAATTTCCCTTTAAAAAAGGGAGAACTTGGCAGCTATGTTCCCAGTAATCAAGGCAGCCCAAACTCAAAGTTATTTTTATAATGACGAGGATGACATTGGGCCCTCATTATTAATTATTATTTACATCAGGCACTGATTATGATTTATGGTACACTGGGGCCCTGATTAATTTTCTATGGCATTTTGGGGCATTGATTATTGGGCATAGCAAATTTTGCTATGGGACCCTCTTATTTCTAATTACGTCCCTGTTTTGCGGCTCCCAGTTTATTTTTTTTTCTTCGGAAACGGGTCCAAGTGGCTCTTTTTGTCTTAAAGGTTGCAGACCCCTGGAATAGGTTGAAATGTTGCCCTATCAAGATCCCAAGAGCAGGGTTATATTATATATGTGAACATCTGCTGAGCTACAGGGTGAAGCGGTAAATTTGAGTCTCTTAAAACAGGAACCTTGTGTGACTAAATGCTCTCTCTCTCTCTCTCTCTCTCTCTCTCTCTCTCTCTCTCTCTCTCTCTCTCTCTCTCTCTCACACACACACACACACACACACACACACACACAAACACAATTCCTGCAGAAAGCTAAATGCCAGAGAGAACACTTCCACTTACAAGCTAGCTTTCTACTTGTAAGATGCAATCTCTTCCCCTCCCCTTCCAGTGAGAAGCATTTCCAGCCCATGAGCTCCCAAGTGCCGTGTACATTAGAGACACTCTGTGAGCACTAGACCACCTGGAAACTGCACCACCAATTACTCTGCAGTGGAAGGAAATATTCCCTTGCTGTAGGAAGACCGGGAGGCATTTCTCAAAATGTACCTGACTGCATATTTACCTGAAAGACAGTGTGGTTTCCATGGAACCAGCCCAAACCTCAGAGGGAAACACTGGCCTTCTATAGGATGGGCTTTGAAGATATGGACCAGCAAGATGGAGGGGGCCTCTTGGCATAGGTGTGAGCCCCAGGTTTTGTTGGTGTGCAGCCAACTGTGTCTGTGTGCATTTACTGCTATGCGCAGGATGTGGTTCTTCCATGCTCCACGAAGGTTGCTTTTCAAGCATTTGTGGTGGGGTGCTGGAAGCTGGCACTTCAGCTTTGTGGTGGCTGGGAGGAAGCGTGGCACTTCTTTTGCATGCAGGTCCCAGGTTTGAGCTCACGTTAAAGGATGGCAGGGCTAGGAAGGACCTCTGTTGTGCACTCACCCTGAGGGAGAGGGCAAGGCAAACAGCTGCATCTCCTTCTTCATTCAATGGCCACATTCAAATCTGCATGGCATCCTATGGGGCTGATGGGAATCATAGTCTGAAGCACCTCAATGGCCCTTGGGATCCATTCCAACTCTAGTTATATGATCTGGAGGGCACCAAGGTTGGGAAAGGCTGGCATAAACAATGGCCTGGATTCAACAGAAGGCAGCTTATGTCCCTATTTATAAGATTTTTCTTTAACTTACAGGCAGTGTGTATGTGTGTGAGGTGGATTGGGACCATAGTTCGGAGAAGGGCCTAACTCCTTGCCTCTGCTATACCACTGTCCAGAACATAAGAAGAGCCAGCAGAATCAGGCCACATCTAGTCCAGCATCCTGTTCTCACAGTGGCCTGTGGGAAACCCGCAAGCAAGATTTGAGCACCAGAGCACTCTGTCCTCTTGTGGTTTCCAGAAAGTGGTATTCAGGAGCATTACTGGTTCTCCCACTGTGGAGGCAGAGCACAGCCATCGTGGCTCGCAACCATTGATAGCCTTAAAAAGGTAAAGGTACCCCTGACCATTAGGTCCAGTCACATATGACTCTGGGGTTGCGGCGTTCATCTTGCTCTATAGGCCAAGGGAGCCGGCGTTTGTCTGCATACAGCTTTGTCATGTGGCCAGCATGACAAAGCTGCTTCTGGCGAACCAGAACCAGAACGCTGTTTACCTTCCCGCCGGAGCAGTACCTATTTAGCTACTTGCACTTTGACGTGCTTTCAAACTGCTAGGTTGGCAGGAGCTGGGACCGAACAACGGGAGCTCACCCCATCACAGGAATTCAAACCGCCGACCTTCTGATCGGCAAGTCCTAGGCTCTGTGGTTTAGACCACAGTGCCACCCGCGTCCCTTCCATTGATAGTCTTACCCCCATATTATTTTGTCCAATCCTCTTTTAAAGTCATCAAAATTGATGGCCATTCCTGCCTCCTGTGGGTAGGAGCAGGTTCCAGAGTTGTCCTGAGTCTTCCATGATTCATCTCCATTGGGTGCTCAGTTACTTCAGTTGCTCTTTACTGAACCTTTTCCAACTCTACAATATTCATTTTTAGGTGAGGTACCCAGAACCAGACAAAGCATTCCTAATGTGGTCGCACCAAAGATTTGTATAGTGGCATTGTGATGCCGATAGTTTCATTTTCAGTTCCTTTCTTAATGATCCCAAGCATGGAATTTGCCTTTTTCACAGCTGTCACACACCAGAAGCCCCTCTCTCCCCTCCCTCATGCCTGCTCTTCTCAGTGCCTGCTCTCCTCCTTGCAATGAGTTCTCCATCTCCTGGTGCGAGGTCAGTGCTTGTGCCTCCACGGATGTAAGGGGAAAGCCTCTTCCGTTGCTCCTCAGAAATAATCGTCTGCCTAAGGCAGCTTTTGCTATTAGTGTGATGTTTATATTAAAGGAAGAGATTAACATCTTATTCTGATAGTTTTTCCTGGAAGACTGGAGGATGCTTATTTTGGCACGGAGACATACATCAGCCCTCACGAAAAGCTCGTTGCCAGGTTAACCATAGCTGCTCCATAGCCTGAGCCCCAGGAGGCTGGCTTAAGCCCTGGTTACGATGACTTCAAATTAGAGTCTCTTGTTCGCTTGGTAATAAAATCCGGCTAATAAAATAGGTTACCTTTAGCTACTTGCTAAAGAGTAAAGAGAGGATACCCCATGGTTACAAGTTCACAACAATTCATTAATGCGCAAGTGGCACTGTGGGTTAAACTACAGAGCCTAGGGCTTGCCAATCAGAAGGTCAGAGGTTCGAATCCCTGCGACGGGGTGAGCTCCTGTTGCTCGGTCCCTCCTCCTGCCAACCTAGCAGTTCGAAAGCACGTCAAAGTTCAAGTAGATAAAAAGGTACCACTATAGCGGGAAGGTAAATGGCATTTCCGTGTGCTGCTCTGGTTCGCCAGAAGCGGCTTTGTCATGCTGGCCACATGACCTGGAAGCTGTACGCCGCTCCCTCGGCCAATAACACGAGATGAGCGCCACAACCCCAGAGTCAGTCACGACTGGACCTAATGGTCAGTATGTATAATATACATACTGTATATTATATTAGTTCATTCTCATCACAAAGGATCATCACCTGTAGTAAGTGAACAATGAAACATGTAAGAATATTCTACCTTAAGCCATCATATGCTGTTCCTCTGTAAGAGATACAGGCATAAAGGGTTCTTGGATAGCTCAGTTGGTTAGAGTGTGGTGCTGATAATGCCAAGGTTGCAGGTTTGATCCCTGTATGGTACAGCTGCATATTCCTGCATTGCAGGGGCTGGGACTAGATGATCCTCAGGGACCCTTCCAACTCTAGAGTTCTATTCTTCCAAACACAGTGCCTTTCTATACATGCCCAGAAATCTTATGGTGTTGGAGTAAGGTCATTTCTTTGAATATTCTCACTTATAAAAGCTCTCTGCATGTAGACATTGGTGCCCTTAGGCGAGAGACCACTTTAATTGTGCATGGTTAAGTTTCCAGTATGTGCCTGAACCTGTCCTGCAAAATACTGGCAGTCTGGGAGCACCCTGAATTACAATACAATGGACAGGACTATCCCTTTGAAATCAGCTCAGTCAGAGAATGCCCTTCTTGCCCATTGAACTGACCAAGCCAGCAGTGGGTATGCAGAGCACTGAGACAGATCTTAATGCCTAGGCTGGCTCATACGAGTATAGGCAGCCCTTCAAATAATGGGCCCCAAACAATAGAAATCTTGCACAAAACCAGCACTTTCAACTGGGTCCAGAAATGCACCGGCAGCCGGTGTGACTGATACAGAACTTGTGTCACTTGCTCTGATCACTTTGCTCCCACCAACTGACATTCTGCACCAACTGAAGTGTCTGAACCATCTTCAAAGGTAGCCCTAAACAGAGCGCATTGCAGTAACATATCCTAGATAGGATTAGTTTATGGATTAATTGAGGTAAGGTCCAATCTGTCTAGATAGGCAGCTGGGTATCAGCCTATGCTAGCAAACGGCAGCCCTAGGTACAGACATCTCTTTCACTGACAGCACTGGATCCAGGCTGATAAAATTGTGTAGGCACAGGAATAGCTTTTCCCCTTGTGCCATCAAATTGTTGAATCTGTAGTTGTGGGCAAAAGGGAGGTCAGTTGGTGGTATGGGGTTTTTCCGTTGTGCTGTTGTATTGTGAGGGGAATAGTGTTTGTATGAGGTACGTTTTTATCTACATTGCAATGCAGTCAAAGCAAAATTCCAAGTATGGTTGATACTTGGCGAATAAATTATTCTATTCTATTCTATTCTATTCTATTCTATTCTATTCTATTCTATTGGTCCTGCAGGGGAAGTGCAACCCCTCTAATACCAGTTGCACCCTGCTAGCTCCCCCACCCACAGCACCTCCATCTTGCCTGGATTGCGTTTCAGTTTGCTTGCCCTCCTCTATTCCACAACCACCTCCAGATGCCTGTTTCACAGCTTCCCTGGGATACTCAGGTGAGCAAGGGACCTTTCTGTGGTGCGCATTCTTCCTATTTATGGGACACCATGTAAGATCTGGAAGGAGTTATTCAGCAGCATTTTTGTCCTGCCACTGGAGATCACAGCAAGGATGCTGTCTGTTCTTTGATGCTTTGTGGACACCTGCTTTATTTAAAGTTGTCTTCTGCTATTCAGCGTGGCGGGCATGTGAAGCGGGTGAAAAGTGATTAGACAGTGTGTGCGTTCATGTCAGAGAGCCTGCTTTACAAGAAAAATAAAAGCAAGCAATTAACAGGGGAATTAGGAAGATGAGCTAACGCACATTCTGTATGGAGGGCCTATATGAACGCAGGCAGCCGATAAGTGCTTTGTGCAGCAAACACGCTTTGCAAGTACTAAATGGATTACTTGCATTTATTTAGGGTGCTTATGCTTATTATAATGAAGCTGCAATATATATGGATTGCTATCTTAATTCTGCATTTCACTCCTCCTGCTCCCAAGTGCCTTGCTGCGTATTAACAGTCACACCAGAAAATTCCCATAACGCAGATGAAAAATAGGGGTTTTATACACTGGGCCCGTCTTGAAAGGAGAGGTTCCAAATTAACACCCTTCCCCTCTTGGGCTTGACATTAGTTTGTCTGTGGGCGCTGAGCAAGGAACTTTCCCTCAAACTGGGAGAGGTTCAAGGTGGCTTTTCCCCAGAGACAAGGACTGACAGCAGGGGCTCTATGTGAGGCCAAGGCAACCAGTGGTGAACAGCTGGAATTGTAAAGGGATGCTAATTAGACTATTATATTGCAAATGCAAACAGTTCCATTGCTCAGCTTGGAGAAGAGTAGCACCTGGGGTCTTGTGAGCTCTCTTCCTTCTTCTCTTCTGGTGGCATTTCACATGTCTGGACTGTCAGATGCGTCTTCCTCTACCTTTTCTCTAGCATCAGTAGGTGTTTCTTCCACTCAGCATGGTCCATTGTTTCCAGATTCATCTTCCCAGAGATCCACAACAGGATTCAATGTCCCCTTTCATGTGCTGGCAAACAACTGAATTCTCTCTCTCCTTCTCTCTCTCTCCCCCTTTCTTTTCCTCCATCGCCATCACCCTTATCATTTATCATTTATGCAGTGCATTTCAAGTTTTCAAAGCATTTCACCATCCTATATAGATTGATATAGACAGAGAGATAGAGATTTATTAACTGCACTTTCATATGTAACATAACAAGGCGGTATACGGAATAAAAACACAGCATCGCAGTCAAGAACACTGCCAAACACATCAGTAAGAGCTAGTTGGCAAAGAATCTCAGTTTTGAAAGGCCTGTCTGATTCATTAAGCTTTTGGAAGACGTCTGGAAATGAGTAGGGATGACTCATGCTGCTGCCCAACCTCTATTGGCAAGGAGTTCCACAGGACAGGCCCTACCACACCAAAGACCCAGACCCTGGGAAAGGTTAGCCAAATGTCAGGGACATGGAGGAGCACCAAAGGTTGCCCTCAGAATACCTCAGTGATCAAAGTGAAGCGTTGTTGTTGTTGTTTAGTCATTTAGTCGTGTCTGACTCTTCGTGACCCCGTGGACCAGAGCACGCCAGGCACTCCTGTCCTCCACTGCCTCCTGCAGTTTGGTCAGACTCATGTTAGTAGCTTCAAGAACACTGTCCAACCATCTCGTCCTCTGTCGTCCCCTTCTCCTTGTGCCCTCAATCTTTCTCAACATCAAGGTCTTTTCCAGGGAGTCTTCTCATGAGGTGGCCAAAGTTTTGGAGCCTCGGCTTCAGGATCTGTCCTTCCAGTGAGCACTCAGGGCTGATTTCCTTAAGAATGGATAGGTTTGATCTTCTTGCAGTCCAAGGGACTCTCAAGAGTCTCCTCCAGCACCATAATTCAAAAGCATCAATTCTTCGGCAATCAGCCTTCTTTATGGTCCAGCTCTCACTTCCATACATCACTACTGGGAAAACCATTGGTAAAGGGACCCCTGACCATTAGGTCCAGTCGTGACCGACTCTGGGGTTGCAGCGCTCATCTCGCGTTATTGGCCAAGGGAGCCGGCGTACAGCTTCCAGGTCATGACAAAGCTGCTTCTGGCGAACGAGAGCAGCACACAGAAACACCGTTTACCTTCCCGCTGTGGCGGTGCCTATTTATCTACTTGCACTTTGATGTGCTTTCAAACTGCTAGGTGGGCAGGAGCTGGGACCAAGCAATGGGAGCTCACCCCGTCGCTGGGATTTGAACCGCCGACCTTCTGACCGGCAAGCCCTAGGCTCTGTGGTTTAACCCACAGCTTAGGAGTATATTATTGTGGTGATGTTTATGCCACCGTTGTAAAGCAGACCAGCAGCCTAAAAGTCCAACATCCTGCTCTTGCAGTGGTCAACTAGATGCCTGCAGAACCTGAGCACAACAGCAGTCTGCCCTCTTGCGACTCCCAGAAACTGTTCTACTTCCCCTTCTGCAAAGGTGGAGCTGAAGTGGAGAAAATGGCAACTTAACTACAGTCTAACTGAACAGATGGAAAATGGCCAAAATATTTTAAATCTGCTCCCCCTCAGCTCCACCCCCAAATTACTTTTATTACTGCTTGATAGCAGGACTGCCTGGAGGCAACTGCATGTGAACAGGGATTTTGTAAGAATATGGGAAATGGCAGTCCATAATCACTGCCCGCTCCAAGTCATCATTCCCAAGTAAGCATGACCCACGGCAACCATGTAAGCAACCATGCAGTGGCCCTATGAAGACACCTTCTTGCGACCCCTGAACCCAGCTCCTCCCAGCGCCGGGCCATTGTAAGGACTTGCTGGCATTCACTCACAGTTCTGGGGCTAAGAAGAACAGAAGGAACATCACCTTGCTCCATATATCCCCACAGCAGCTCTAACCTGCGGAACTGGGACTGTTACAGGGCCCACAAAATGCTCACTCTGCATTCGTAAGAAATTCATCTTTTCGTGCAGCACTGTCCCCACTTTGGAACTCCCTGTCGATTGACATTCGCAGCCCGCTTTTTGACACATATGATAAACCCATTTGGTTTAGGGAAGCCTATCCAAACCTGTAGAATGTTGGCATGTGTTTCAATCTGGGATTTTCTTTTAGCTTATCTGCTAATGCTCTATAGCAGGCATGTCAAACTTGCGGCCCTCCAGAGGTTTGGACTACAATTCCCATCTTCCCCAACCACTGTTCCTGCTAGCTAGGGATCATGGGAGTTGTAGGCCAAAACATCTGGAGGGCCGCATGTTTGACATGCCTGCTCTATAGTGTAATACAGAACTAGTGTATTTCAGCCCGTTCAATAACGGGCGCTAGAACATCCTGGGTCCCGCCAAGAAGTCCTGGCGGCTGCCCTCCTCCCACACGCTGCTCCGCCCGCCTCTTGAGGGGCTCGTGGGGGAGGAAGTGAGGGAGGAGGAGCTCGTGGTGCATGCTGGGAGACGTAGTCCTGCAGGGGCAGGAGAGGTGAGCGGGCGGGTTTTTGTTTTGTACTGCTGCTGTTCTCTGCAGCTCCGTCCCATGTCTGCCTCCCTCCCCACCTGCCAGCCTCGGGGTCTGGGGAGGCCCTCCCGGTCGACTCACATGATCCCAGAGGATCCCCTAATCCTGTCTCGCTCCGCGTCTAGCGCGGGACTCGGAGCAGGATGCGCAGAGGAGGGAGCCAGCGGAGGAGAAGCCGAGGGATCCGCGTGGTGGTGGTGGCGCTTCTGCTGTTTTTCGCAACGGTGGCTCCTCTGGGAAAGCTACCTGTTGCGTCGGCTCAGCAGATCTTGAACGGCCGAGGAAAGAGAGGCCCCCCTCCACACACTTCCGTAGCTTTCAGCGCTCTCTCTGCCCTCTCAGGAAAGGTAGCCCTGAGGGCTGGGAAGGGAGGGAGAAGCTCAAGCGGATCCGGCCGCCGCCTGGCGCTTCATTCTGTCTGTCTCTCTCTTGGGAGGTTGGGGGAGTGAGAACGGAGGGAAGGACCTGAGCTGGGTGACAATGCGAGAGGGGAGTGCGAGGGCGAGCGGCGGTTGGCAGAGGGGTGGGGGGGTGGGGAGAGCGTGTGTGTGTGTGCGCGCGTCCTGTCTCTCCGTCCAATCCCTGTGTCCCTGGGGCCCATGCGCAGTGACCCAGGGACACACGGGAAAACTTGGACGCAGGGACACTTGGACTTTATTATATAGGATGAAAGTGAAGTCACTGCAGAAAGGAGATGGGGAGGGAGTGGGGACCCAATCAATTATTAAGCTTAAAACAGCAGCTTTTTTCTGCCACTCTGGGAGAAGTGCAGAAGAACCACCTTGTGAAAGCTGATTTGTGTCCCACAAAGGGGGGGGGGGTTGAAACTGTCACTCAGGCTGTCAGTTTCAACAATGCTCTCTCTGCTTATTCCTTTGACTTGGACATGGCAAGGGGCCAAAGAGGTACTGAATTTGCTTGCCACTCCCTGCTCTTTCACCCAGAAGGGATTGCAAAGGATCCTCTCACCTCCAGCTTGCACATACACATCCCTCCAGCCAGCTATATCTCAACTGTTGTAACCTAGGAATAAATCCTCGTATTATTTTTTTTATTGTGATCTATTGTTAGCTGCCTTGATGCAGGGCCAAAGCAACATGTTGTATGCATATGTGCTTTTCTTTATTTAACTATAATTGTGTGGCTGTGTGTGTGTGTGTTTACATAAATATTCAGCTGGACATTTCCTGCACCTGATCAAGTAGTCCCTTGTCTACAGGTGGTTATGCTACAATAAGTGTGTTAAGGGGCCACAACCCATTTTTTAATTCTTAAAAATCAAGATAGCACCCCGCGGGTGGAGCTGCACTGTAAATAAACCTTGATTTTACACCACTTACCTTTCTCCAGAGAACCTTGGGGATTTTAGTGAAGGTGCTAAGAATCCTTTGCTACAGGGGTAGCCAATATGGACTCCAACTCCCATCAGCCCCAGCCAGCATGGCCAACAGTTATGTAGGGTTGCCATATGTCCTCTTTTTCCAGGACATGTCCTCTTTTTCAGGGGTAAAATTTGAGACGAATCGCATTTGTTTGCTTTGAATGGCAGTCGTAGCATTCTCTTTTTTGCTCTTCAAAATATGGCGTCCCTACAGTTAGGTATGATGGGAGTTGTAGTTCAAAGCACCTGGAAGGTGCCACTTTAGTTACACCCTCCTCGCTCCTCACAAAACTGCAATCCCCAGAGTTCTTTGAGAAGCAGTTCTTAAAGTCACAGCAGCACAATCAGCCACTACAGAGAAACATGTTAGGACAACATGTGCTAAGAGAATGGTGTCAATACTTGGGTGGAGCGGGGAAATGACCGCTCATCCTGCCTTCACGTTTTGGCATTGCAATTGGCACATTCTGGCAGAATCGCACCACCACTCTGGTGTTTGAGCATTGATTCATACAAGTGGAATAACGGATGCAATGGCCTGGGCTGGTTTCCAGGAGTTTCAGTTCCCAGGGCACTGGTGCTGCAGAGCTAAAGGATCCAGACAAACTGGATGGGTGGTGCTGGTGCTGGTGGTGTGTGGGTCATGGAATGAGCTGGAGAAAAACCCCTGACCCCCAGTGTTGCCTTTTCTGTCCCCCTTGATCTCTCACAGGACATCCCACTCCAGGGCAAAGGCAGACGCAGCTGTGACAGCGGCGCAGAAGGCGCAGGAGGAGGCTCGGATTGCCAGGATCACTGCCAAAGAGTTTTCGCCTTCCTTCCAGCACAGGGAGAACGGTCAGTGACTTCACCCCCTCATCCCTGAGCGTTGCAAACGCAGCTGTGTGCCTGGGAAGGGAGCAAGGCATCCCTTGCAGGAATTCTCCTGAGCCAGAGAGCAGGCCTTTCTTTGGCACTCACTCGCCTGCTGAGCCAGGGCTTCTGCTCCATCTCCTTCAGAGTCCTTGTGCCGCCATTTCTTTCCTCTGGGCCGCGATTCACAACCACCTTGGTCTTACACAATCAAGGTCCTGGTGAAGGGTTGCATCCAGTGCCCGTCCTACTCAAAGTAGACCCATTGAAATTAATGGGCATGGCGGATTTAGGCCCATTCCTTTCAGTGGGTCTACTTGAGTAGGATTTAGTTTGATGCAACACTTAGTGCATAAGCCCCACACTTACAGACCCTCCAAGGGTCCCTGTTTTCCAGGGACATCCCTGATTTAGAGAAGCTGTCCTGGTTTCTGGTTTGATCCCAGAAAGACTCACTTTTCCTTAGGATGTCCCTATTTTCAATGGAGAAATGTTGAAGGGTATAGAGTTATCTGACCCTCGAGGCATCTGAAGGCAATCCTGTATAGGGAAGTTTTTTTTAAAAAGTTTAATGCTTTATATGTGTTGGAAGCTGCCCAGAGTGGCTAGGGCAACCCAGTAAGATGTGTGGGGTATAAATAGTAAAATTATCATTATGGAATGGGACGTTCCTATTGTCACTGGAGAAATTTTGGAGGGTATGCACTTATATTTCCTCCGCACTTTAAAGCTCCGTGTCTGAGCTCTCTTTACCTCTGAATCGGAGTAAACAGCAATCCATGGGGAACCTGAATTGCTCTTTGTTGCGCTTCAGCTTTAAAGAGCGGGCTTTTGCTGCAAAAGCTCTGAGGTGAAAAAAACAGAGCTCAGACATTTGTTTGTTTGTTTATAGCCCTCCCATCTGGCTGGGTTTCCCCAGCCACTCTGGGCGGCTCCCAAAAGAATATTAAAAACATGATAAAACATCGAACATTAAAAACTTCCCTAAACAGGGCCGCCTTCAGTTGTCTTCTAAAAGTCAGATAGTTGTTTGTTTTTTTTGACATCTGATAGGAGGGTGTTCCACAGGGCAGGCGCCACTACCGAGAAGGCCCTCTGGCTGGTTCCTGTAACCTCACTTCTTGCAGTGAGGGAACCGCCAGAAGCCCCTCAGAGCTGGACCTCGGTATCCAGGCTGAACAATGGGGGGTGGAGATGCTCCTTCAGGTATACTGGGCCAAGGCCATCACATGGGCACCCTGGAGATTCTTCCTCTGTGCTCCCTCCCACTACTGAGCCCTGGTAATGGAGGTTAATTGGGGGGGGGGGGAGTCCATTCAATGATTTGCAGCTGGCTCCTACAGGGGTTAAACTTGCAAGCTGCATACATAGTATTTGTATTCATCATCATCATCATCATCATCATCATCATCATCATCTAAAGGTGCTCTTTCCCACCTGGAGATCCAAACTCTCCCTTTGCCACCTGGGGGGGGGGGGTCCAGACAAAGTTGGAGACTTCAGTTCAGCCCTGGAGGTCTGGCCACCCTTCATGTGATTACTCTTGAGAAGAGCAGGTAAAGGTAAAGGGACCCCTGACAGTTAAGTCCAGCCACGAACAACTCTGGGGTTGCGGCACTCATCTCGCTTTACAGGCCGAGGGAGCCAGCGTTTGTCTGCTTCCGCAGACAGTTTTTATGGGTCATGTGGCCAGCATGACTAAGCCACTTCTGGCAAAACCAGAGCAGTGCACAGAAATGCCATTTACCTTCCTGCTGGAGTGGTACCTATTTATCTACTGCATGCTTTCGAACTGCTAGGTTGGCAGGAGCTGGGACCGAACAATTGGATGTGGAGGAGCCACCTCAAATTTTAATGCACAAGGGTTTGGCTTGGCTGTGTGTGTCCCTGTAGAGCAAAGGACAGGAGGGATGGGAGAAGAGATATAAGTCTAAGATGCAGTCATTAAACAGCACATTAATTAATGTGTGTTCATGTCAAGGAACCCAGTTCCAATGCTCTGCACCCTCATTAGAAGTCTTTCACTAACATTTTTTTTTTAAAGAGAATTAAATTGGAGGTTACTCATCGCCCTTACATTAGGGTATTGAGAATTTGACAAGTGATGATTTACTTTGCTACGGTAGCTTCTTGTCCTTTTTCAGAGCTCAATCCTACTTCCCCCACCCCCCTCTCAGCAGCAGTGACTTAGGAAGGCTATGCTGCCAGTCCTGTACATTATCTGACCCATTCTCAGCTGACGGCTTCTGTTTCTCCTGCTTCTGTTTAGGGAATGGCCATAACTCAGTATAGTAGAACATATGCTTTGCATTCAAAAGATCCCTGGTTCAATCTCCAGACATCTCCAGGCAGATAATACTGCCTGAAACCCTGGAGAGCTATTGTCAGTCAGTGTTGACAATATAGACCAGTGATCTGATTCATGTTCCTCCAGTGGGCAGAAAATCAGGGTTCACCTCACTCCCTTTGCAAAAATGACCTGCAGTCTTCCCCCTCCCAAAAGTGAGTTTGTGGAGGTTCCACCATTTAATCATCTCATTAAAAAGATAATCAAAATCTGATGCTTGGCCTGTTCTGAGCCAGAGGGCTCAGACCTGGGGGATAACTGTTCTATTTATCCATTTCTCGCTTTATCACATGTCTGTTCAAAGTGCTTCCTTGCGCTCTGTACAGGCACACTTGCAATGATAAGAGGCTGTGGGTGTTTCCATGGCTGCTCCTGTCCACCAGTGCCTCAAAGGACACCGAGTTTCTCGGTTTTAAAAAGAAGTCTCAGTACCACAAATGCACACTGCAAATATGGTATGAATACTTCTGGAATTCAGTTCCACAAGATGTGATAATGGCTGACACTGAGCCCTGGCTTTTTCACCCATGGCCCTGAGAAGATGTTTATGTCGTCTTCCTCCATTTATTCCACAAGTCAGCTAGCAAATCCGGCAAGGGGAACAAGCCTGTCTTTGGAGGATAGGCCGTTCTGACATCAACATCCCCCGGGGTTATCACTTCCACACAGAACTACAATCTGGGTATCAGAGATCTGAGCGCTTTAGCAGGCCTCTCTGAGCCCCAGAGGGCTCCTGCAACCCCGAGCTGTTTGCTATCTACCTCTCCAGTTGCCAGGGGACTTCTTCTCTTTAAACATAATCTCTCAAAAAGACTTTATATCTAATACATTTTTTATCAGCTTCCAGACTGGGCTGCAGAATTCTGTTTGCAATGGAGTTTGTTTCTGATGCACTTAGGAGGGATTTTAATACACATCCCACTATTGCATGCATTTACAAAAAAATGCAAACACGCCAAGCGGAGAGGATCTTGCTCAGGAAGAAATTGAGTAGATAAAAACTGGAGCCCTTCTTGCATTATCTGCCCCAAGCCCTTAGGCTGCAAACTTCAGCAAATCAATAACAAAATGGAAAGGAGCTACGTACGGTTATACCTGCATATATCCAATTGATATTAGTGGGGCTTATCTGAACACAAGATTAGAGGGAGAGGGGGGGAAATGAGGACTTAGCTGGAAATGCCAGTGTGGGTGTTTCAAAACAGGAGGAATTGTATTGCCTTTGCGTCCGTGAAGCCTTTGATTCTCGCCTGGGAGTGATGCTACACTGGAGTGATCTCGCAGAATGTCCACAAACATTCCAAATGGTCAGGGAGTGAAGCTGTGAGAATGTTTGCTGACAGAAGGAAAAGCTGAAGAAGTGGGTTGAATTTTCTATGTGGATCTGCGCTAACAAGTCAGTTCTTTGGCAACGGGGTGCTAATATTGTTTACTGCAGTAACTGCTTGCCTGCAGAACCTGCAGGAAAGGTTAATAACCACCATGGTAGCACTTGCAGAAAATTCAGGTCTTGTTTGGTGTTGCTGTGTAAATCTCCCTGCAATCCTCGGAAGAAGGGCGGCATATAAATTTAATACATAAATAAAATAAAATAAAATGTGCAAGTGGTCATATGGGTGGCCAATAGCAATGTGGTGTTACTTCGATGTAGCTAGTTGCACTAGCAGTGTGCAATTAGTGTGGTCATGCAGCTGGACTGGATGGGTTTGAGCAAGACCCAAGAGAGGTGGCAAAGTCAATGTGAAAGGCAAAATATGAACTCTTGTGCAGTGTGAGGTATTTTCCAGCAATTCATTTCTGGGAATTTTGGGCCATATGTTTCCCCCTTAAATACCAGAGTGTGTGCCTAAGGCCCTTACAGAGTTGAGAGAGCCAGATTGCCGTAGCGGTTAGAGTGTCAGACGAATGCCTCGGAGACCCGAGTTCAAATCCCAACTTCACCATGAAGCTCACTGGGTGATCTGGGCCAATTCCCGTCTCTTAGGGTAACTTACTTTGCAGGGTTGTTGTGAGGATAAAATGGGGAGAGGGAGAGCTATGTATGCCACCTTGAGCTCCTTGGAGGAAATGTGAGGTATAAATGTAATAACAAAACAAATGGCTGACTCTTGTGTGCACCTTTTCTCTGTCTCCTTCCAGGACTTGAGTGTCAGAGGCCAAAGCGGCAGAATTCAAGTGACGACATTGAGGTCCTTTCGACAGGGACGCCGCTCCAGCAAGAAAGCCCAGAGCTCTACAGGAAAGGAACGACGCCTTCGGACCTCACCCCTGACGACAGCCCCCTGCAGAGCTTTCCCGCCAGCCCCTCCTCCACCCCACCTCTGGGTCCCTCCTGTAGAAACAAGAGCGCCCACTTCTCCAGGCAAGTGTGCATGGACGAAGAGAGGGGCGGGGAGATCCAAATGTTGCTGGAGGGACGTGGCAGGGACTATATGAGACCCAACAGCTGGGGCGAAGACAAGGAGGGCAGGGCACACGGCGTGAGGGGCGGGGCCTTGCGCAGTGGCCAGCCGGGCTCCTCGGAAGACTATCGGGGCCGAAGCGGCGGGCACAAGCACGTGGCCTCCAACCACAAACAGCGGGAGAGGTGGACAGACCCCCCGGGCACAGTTTCATGGACTCACCACCGACCCCACCACCACGGCTCGGGGAGCAACAAGCTCCTTGAGCTGGACGAGGAGAAGCTGAGCAACTACGAGATGGAGATGAAGCCTCTCATGAGGATGGATTCTTATATGCAAGAAATACACTCCCAAAAAAGACATTATAGCAAAATGGGCCCCAGCAGGAGCCTCGCGGAGGACCACCACGGGGAAGACCGGGGCTTTGGAGTCCAAAGACTGAGGTCTAAGTCCCAAAACAAGGAGAACTTCAGGCCAGGGCCTTCTACCGAGCCAACAGTGCAGAAACTAGAAAGTCTGAGGTTTGGGGACAAAGGGGAACCCCGGCTATTGAGGTGGGACTTAACCTGCTCCCCGCCACAGAAATCCTTACCTGTTGCACTAGAATCGGAGGAGGAAAATGGGGATGAGCTCAAATCCGGTGCGGTAAGTGGAATATTTAAATATATATGTATATTGTGTAAGTGTGATCTCTTCCGTGGGGGAAATGGGCAACATGGTGGTCGTTGAATGTATTTACACCCTGCTTTCCCCCCAAAACTGGGATTCAAGGTAGCTCACATTTTAACAACATTATTGCAAAATGCAAAGTAATAAAAAAGAGCTAGTTGAAAACAATAGTTAAAACGGAATGGAACACATTTAGAATCAGCGTTAAAATACCAGATGTCCTGAAAACAGCCCAGAAGTCAACATCTAGTCCAGGGGCCCCAAACTATGGCCCCTGGGCCGGATGCGGCCCAATTGGCCTCCCAATCCGGCCTGCGACGACCCCCGCCGCCCGCGGCGGCGATCTTCAAAATCAGCAAAAAATCGCCGAAAATCCTTTGTGCGCATGCGTATGGGCCTCTCCCGACCCAGAAGAGGTCATTTCCGATGCACTTCCGGGTCGGGGGAGGCCCATACGCATGCGCACAAGCGATTTTCGGCGATTTTTTTCCGCCCGTGTGCGTGTGCGCATGCGCACGGGCGCGCACTCCCCCGCCCTCCGGCCCGAAGCCCGGTAAGTCTGGGGACCCCTAATCTAGTCCATAGCTAGTTTCCAAAGGCCTGTCTGAATAGGAAGGTCTTTCATTGTGGAAAGATAGCAAGGAGGGAGCCAATCTAACCTCTCTTGAGAAGGGATTCCACAATACGGAAGCAGCCACAGAAAGGCTTTCTCTCATGTCACCACCAACCATGTCTCCCATGTGGATGAGAGTGACAGAAGGTGTTCATATCTGCAGAACGTGTTTTCAACTCCCCTTGCTTTTTCAACTTCAGGCGTCTGGCTCAAGCTTTTTAATCCCTTTGGCATGGTGCTGAGAACACCAAGGCTGCAGGTTTGATTCCCGTATGGGACAATTGCTATTCCTTTATTGCAGGGAGTTGGACTAGCTGATCCTCAGGGTCCCTTCCAGCTCTACAATTCTATGATTCTATGATCTCAGCACCGGGGCAGGTTCTGAAAGGGAGATACAGTATTTCAGGTAGCTTCGTCCCATGCGATACAGGGCTTAATTGATGCTAACCAGAACTTTGAATAGTGCCTGGAAATGAACTGTAGCCAGTGAAGTTGTTATAACCGGAGGGGGGTGGTGGTTAAAGCGATAGACTATGCATATTACATGGGAGCAACATGGTGGGTGATGTCTCTAGTTGTTAGGTGTAACAAGCAGAGGCTCACAAAAAATTGAGGAACACGTGTGCAGAGTACTCAGCCATTTACACACCCAGAGTGCGCATGTGCGCGCACACACACATTCTCTGCACTTAAATTTAACAAACAAACAAACCGGAGACCAGGACTGCATTTTTGAGGCTACTGCAATGAATGGATGCTTCTGTCTTGTGCCAGGATAATTGTGACATGCTGAATCAAAATTTCCCACTCAACTTTCTACCCACTGAGGTTGCTTCCAGATGGGTGGCTCCTAGGGCTACTTAGTCACACACACACACACCCTTTTGTTAATAAGCTACGAGCAAATTGCAGCTGACTTCCCACGCTATGGGGAGTATTGCACTTCCTCTGCGGGAACATCTTGTTGCGTTCTGTCCGCTGTAGTGAGGTGTGATACGGCTGATATGGGTGGTGCTGGTTGCAGCTCAGCACACATTCCCTCTATCCCTTGGGGTGGATGCTGCTTTATTATCCTGCTTTTAGTTTAATCAATCTTTTAAAAGGTAAAAACACTGCTCTGCCTTTAAGAAAAAAAAAACAATAGAGAGGTCTACTCTACACTATAACACCACAATGCTACGAAGCTGTAGCATTATGGTGTAATATATATATTACATATACCGGTACATATACATATACATATACATATACATATACATATACATATATATACATACTGTATATTCCTCCGTATAAGACTACTTTTTAACCCAGGAAAATCTTCTCAAAAGTCGGGGGTCATCTTATACGCCGGGTCATATTTCTTATACGGCAAGTACGGTATATTTTAAGGGGAAAGTTGGGGGTCGTCTTTACGCCCAGTCGTCTTATACACCGGAATATACAGTATATATACAGTATATATACATATACACACACACACACACAGAGAGAGACCCTAACGTTACAAATAAGTTTTAGCAGTAATTAAAAGATAAGTAAAAGATAAGTAAAACCAAAAATAGGCCATCACCACAAATGTTATAACAAATGTGTACTGGGCTGATACAGTCACTTTGCTTACACACCACTGCCTATGTCAGAACCCCACCAAAAAAACGGGACAGTAGCCATAAGGGTATCTACACCTATGGGGGCTTACAATACTCTCTCATTTTTTTCTGAAATTAAACTTTCTGCAGCTACGGCCACATTTAAAGCACATTTAAAACACCCCAGAAATCTGGGTGCTGTGGTTTGCTATGGCTGCTGGGAGTGACAGTTCTATGAAGGGTCAACTACAGTATCCAGGGGAGCAGTGGGAAATGCGTTTTTAATGCATGATGTGTGCGCAGTCTGAGAAACTATGGTGGAATGCCAGCAAAAATACAGAATGTCAATTATTGGACGATGGTGTTATGTGGATTGCCTTGTAAAACGAAGCTTGTCAACGAAGCTCAGCGACCCCACACTGAATATCTGGTAATGGAAGACGCCACAGGCAGCTTGTAGCATAGATGTGCTGTTGTTCTGCAGTATCCAACACTACTCTAAAGTAGGCTGCCTTTCAAAACAAACAGAACTCTTGATTAGATTAATCTCTTTCTGTGTGTCCATGTGTTTTAAAAAGGTGCTGTTACCACAAAGGAACACAGGTCTATTTTTGACCCATCCAGAATAACCCCAAGCAGATCTGAGGTCAGGTATGTGGGGCAGTGTGTTCTAAAAATAACCCACTGCCAGACAGCCCCGTCATAAGCTGAATTCTGTCTCGTCACCACAGTTTCCTTTGTGTACTGTGTACCTGACATGCATCCTGGAGTGGCAAATAGGCCTGATCTGTAGTCTCATTTGCACTTCAGTTCTGCAAGTGGTGCGAGAAGTTCTAGGAGTGGCATGCCAGGGTTGAGTTTCCTTGGGATGAGAGAACTCTGGTGACTTCAGGCATACTCACAGTGTTCGCTGTATTTGCAAATATGCACGTACAAGCAAAGCCTAAGTGCAGTTGAAAAGGCCAGGGTGACAATACATCTCCTTGCCAAGAGTGCAAGTGAGCCTGAGTATGCCTCTGGGAGTGAGTCCTGTATGTGCTATGAGGCAGCAGTGTAGGAAGTAAAGAAACTTTGTGTGTGGTGCAGTGGGTTGTGCCTTGAGAGGCAGATGCTGGCACAGAGAGCCACCTCAGCCGTGTGATGTCTGTATTTTATATGTTCCTAGAATAGCTTGGAAAGCAGCCAGAGGGAGGCAAGGGCTTGTGTTACTCAGGGAATGACCTTGTTCAGGACCATGATGGGACCTGAGCTCTTCTTCCTTTTTGGTCCAGAGTTCTTCCTATCACTTATAACAGGTGAGGGATGAGAGTCTGTTTCTGGAATGAGGAGTGGGGAGGGGGAAGATAAATTGATGCTCCCAGACTCTTGTCAGTGAACAAACTGAAGACCAGACACAACACTGATTTCCATCTAATCATTGCCAGGCAGCCTCCTCTTTTATAAAACTACATATATAAAACTGCCTACAGCAGCTGGAATAATGTTACTCCTTAGCAGTGTCCTTGTCAAAACTCTTTTGATCTGAGAAGGCTTTTGATATAGTTGAAGGGTTTGCCCTCATTTACCTTGTGCCTGTCACCACCAACAATCAGCTTTAGATTTCCCCAAGTAAATTTTTAATAAACTCAAAACTCTTGAGCATTTCTGAAGGCAACTGAACAGGGTTATTCCGTGCAAATGAAGCTGGCCTTGGAAATCCTGGGAATCATATGAACATTCCTTTCCTCAGATCCCAAGTCTGGGTGGGAGATAATTTGGCTCACTCAAGGAGTGGGAAGCAGTTTCCATTCCCTCCCAGTTTCTAGGGTTGTTTTTGCTTGCTTGCTTGCTTTTACATTAAGATACTATAAATCTGTATCTTGCTGAGGCCGTTCACAGATTGACCTTCTAAGTACCATACTGTTTCAAAAATTTACTATGAATAAAAATACTAAAAGCCCAGCTGCAAAGTCAAGAACGTTGATAGTCTTGTTAAGCACATTGGTTGACCACTGCATGTCATATCAGACAGAGGGCCTAACCTATCCGCACTACAAAAATACCAGTTTTACACCATGAATGCCTTCCCTCGTAGAAGCCAGAGTACTGTAGGTTCATTGAACTTTAGTTCCCAGGATCCTCTAGGGTGAAAGAATGTTAAACTGGCTTAGTCTGTAGTGCAGATCCACTAAAAAAAAAAACAAGTGGTGGGCCTTGTCACGAGGCTCCTTTTCTAGGATAATAGCTCACCTTTGGTACTAGTACTGGCTGTGTAAATCTATAAATGTTAGTAATAAGAATTATGTTATGTTCTATAGCATGGTGCTGTTTGTCAGCCTTACACCAAGGAACATCAGCTCTGGATGATTGCCTTTTCAAAACATAAGCTAGAAATGTTGGAAAGGAAGAGTAGGGAGGGATGGAGAGGACGCGTCAACACAGCATCTCCCAATTGGATTCTCCCCCCCCCCCCTTGCAGTTTTCAGTTTATTTTGTCCTGGTTTGACTTTCTCAGCCCTCCCCCGTTATTCTTAAGTATAGACACTGTTGTTGGGAGGTGGGACGTTTCAGAAAGGGGAAGAAACAAAAAATATCGAATATGACAACTTGACCTTTGACATTATTGCCTTTCCATTCTGCCGACAAGTTGTGAGTTTTAAAAAGTTGTCCACAGAGTGAAATATCAAAAGTGACATTTGAAAATGCTCAAAAGCCAAACAAGTCAACTCTGGGTTCTGAACGTGTTTTTCCTGCCATTCAGGTGAGCTGTACGAAATGTCACTTAAGTTATTGTGGGTGGAAGGGGCCTCTTGCCAGCCTGAGGGCAGGAGAGGGCTTTCTCTGGGATGGGGCACTTCCTTCCCCTTGCAGCACAGGGAGGGCAGGTACCGGGTGGGGGTGGGGGTGTGTGCCAAGAGCCACCCAATGAGAAACCCAGACATAAAAGTTCAACTGCTAGGCTTACTGGCAGAGCTCAAGAAAAAAGCCTCTGGAGCGGAGGCAGTCGCAAAGCTTTTTATCAGATTAGTTATGAATATTAGGCAGCCTTCCAGACCCTGGCCAAAGCCACCGCCTGGTGCTTTTCCAAGGACTGAGCCATTTCCTTTTGGAGCAGTGGCTGCATTTCTCCTGGGGGAGCTAGGAGAGGCAGAGGAGCAGCTAGCGGGAAAGAGAACGACAGGCTGCCATCAGCTGAAACAAGGGGCTCATCCACTTGTGCCTCCTCACTAGGCACTACTGCCTATTCAGAGTAACATCACTGTTTTGGTGCTAGGGTTTGCTATGTAAATCTTTGTTTCATATACAGCAGGGATGGGGGGGACCTCTCGCAGCCCAAGGGCCACGTCCCCTTTTGAGGACCAAGGCCAGAGAGGGGCAAGAAAGTGGAGCAATTTGTGCAACTCCTACTTTATATTTTTATTCACTTATTAAATTTGTTACTTGCTTTATCTTGTCAAAGGCAACCCAAATGAACTTACAACCCGAAAAGCAAACTGCATTCCAGGCATGCAAAACAAACACACAAACAAACACCTTTGAGGTTTCCAAACATGCATGCAGGATTCTCCATCCAGGCAAGCAAGAGGCATTATCCCCATTCAAGGCTATATTCCAGCCTGGTAAAAGCACTGAAGGAGGGTGCAGAGCAGCACTGGAGAGAGGTGTGACCAGAGAAGGGTGTCACCTGAGGGCCAGATAGAGAGTCCTGAGGGCCGGCATTTGACCACTAGGCTTGAAACTCCCCACCCATCACACCCTCTTCTAACAACCCAGCCATATTGCTGAAGCCTCCAATCTTTCCCTACAACCCTTCCCTTGGTAGTAGCCTTCCTACCCTGCACTGCTTCAGAAAGCAAGGCAGTGTTTGCCTTATGATCTGATGGCAGCAATTCAAAATAAGCTTCCCTGAAGCGGAATTGTGCGCATGCAAGTGCGTTTATGTACAATGCAGATTAGAGACAAGACACCTCCAACCTTCCGTCCCCACCCTCAGGTGGAAATTTTAACTGCTAGAAATCCTGGAGAGGAAGTTCAACCATGAAGCATGACTGGCCCTAGCAAGTTTCATAGGCAGCATTTTAACAAGGCATTGCCCAAAGCGAAAAATCAGCACCATGGAGAGAGACCAGGAAACAAGGTCTGTTCCCAGCTAAACTGAGAGAGTTGGAGTACATGATTTGTTTGCTGCGAAGCTGTGATGGTTTGATCCACATCTCATTCAAGGCTCCCCCTTTAGAATTCACTCACTTTTGGTAACTGTCCTGGATTTCAAGACACTAGGATTAGATTAAATTCAAGTGCTTCTGATTTACTGGCTTGCACCAGAGTGGCCTTGAAAGAGGTTTGTTTATAAACCTTCTAAAAGCAAGTACCTGTCTGCTAGGTATATGGCAGGTGGGAGGGGTGTGAAGAGGAAGAGGTGGGTCATGTGGAACCTCTCCCTTTGATTGGCTAGCTTTCTTTCACCTTGTTGCTATGCAACAGCAAAGGCCTTTTCTATCCATTGAAAAGAGAGCCCTTTCCTTTGCCTGTGACAGTACTGGTTGTCTCTCTCTTCCTTGCCAAGAGATGCAATGAATCCTCCTCTTGGGCTGTAGGAGCAGATCAGCTTCCCCCCTCCTATCACCAAAGAGTTTTTTAAATACCTCTGCATGGCAAGGCAAAGACTTTTTAATGTCTTATGTATCCTTAGATGCACAAGCACCCAACTGCACCCAGAATAGGTGTCCTTTGTGTTTGCTATTGAAAACAAATGAGACATTATAAATAATCCTGCCATTTTAGAAGTTGTCAGATGTTGGTCCGTGGACTGCTCCCATCTGGTCCACAATTGAAGCCAATTAAACCCAGCAATTAAAGTTTGGCTTGGTGAGTCTGTCTCTAGGCCTGGGATAGGCAACCTGTGGCCTCCAGGTATTGCTGGACTCCACCTCCCATCATTCCTGGCCATAAGCCATGTTGGCTGCTGAGAGTGGAGTCCAACTACTTGTGGAAGGCCTCAGATTTTCCATTACTCCAGAGGCCCCAAAGACCCTTGGTCATGAGGATGTTCCATAGGGAAATGGTGACAGTTGTGCCCCGGATGTCACACACACACAAGGGCCCTAACTATGCAGTGCTTTGTGGCACATGGGCTAATAAGCATTTACAAATGGCTCCCTCCACATGGAGTGGCACCATGGAAAGGAATTGGAAGACAACGAAACCTGCATTTTAGCCTACACTACCCCACAGGGTTGGTGTGGGGCAAAAATGCTACTCTTGAGAATGAGGAGGATGAAAACCTCCATCTGGAAAATGTGTGTCTCCTCCTCCCCTTGAAGCAAAAGGGGGAAGCAAGAGGTAGGTGACAGTCTGAGAGGTTTACGAGAAGGTGGCAGTGCAGGCTGAACTCAGAGCAGACTGGCTCCAGTCTCCCAACAGTCTGAAAAGCCAAGGGTTTGATGGAATATTAAGATCGGGTCAGTGCCAAGTTCAGTCTGTGTTGTTGACAGCCATGCGACGGGTTCAGCTTCTGGCAGCCCAGCTGAAGGTCAGGAGAAGCAGGTGAAAAGGAAAGGCTGCCACGGTGTGTAGACTGGTTAACCTTTGGAGCCACCCATTGTCGCAAAGCAAAGTTTGTGTTGCCAGTTCCTGCACATCAGACCAGCCGGCTTCCCTTGCCCCAGTCCCCAAACTGATCATGCAAGTGTGGCTCTTTGATGCTGTTAAATAATTCCTTTCTTCTTTTTCTTTTCCCACAGGGCTCAGCTCCAATCCTGGTAGTCATGGTGATCTTGTTAAACATTGGAGTCGCCATTTTGTTTATTAACTTTTTCATCTAACTCGAGACTGTCTTGTTTGCAAAAATTAACAGATTAATAATAATAAAAAAGGTGTATGAATGGGGGAATGATGAAGCAAATGACAAAAACAAAACAAAAAAACCATGGGAAAGATGGCATCTTTTTGAACTGTCCTGCGACAACTTCCAAGTCTTTTCACAGATGAACAACAAGATTGAGTATCACTCACAGTTTGCCTTTTTTTCCTGGGTAATGTTTTTTGGATTTTAGCCAAAATTCTTTGCTTGTATAACACGTATGCTGTGTGGCATGGCAGACTGGTACCAGCACTCCACTCCTCCCCAGCGCTAGGCAGGATGGGGGCTCCTCAGTGTAATTACTCAGCAAATCTTCATGGATGGTGGGAAAGGCGTTCATGTCAGCTGCATGATTCTGGGAGGGAGGGTCCTCTCGCTGTTGGATCATAGGGGAAATCCAGAGCTGTGTCCTGGGATAGCCACGTTGTGTGAAATGGCTGGCCCAGGTCAGCATGGTTATCAGATTATGTGCTCGTCACTCAATAAAAGTCCAAACTCCAGGATCTGCATGTATTGGGAAGTTGAGAGGAAACACCTAAGTAATTTTTGCCACTTAGCAAAAAGTTATTAACCAATCTTTTTTCTACTTCATTCAAAAAAAGGGAAATCTGAATTGAATGATGCCTGCTTAAGACGGGAACAAATTCCATCCTAATAAAAGTATTTAATATGTTAAAAAGGCAATGGGTCTTAAGCTCTAGAGGCCCCTAAATTCCAAAATGCTCCTCTGAGGATCCCATCCAAAATCATTATTAAGGACTTAAGAAGTCACAATACCAAATTTATAAAAGTTGCACATAAACACATGGAACTGAAAAGATGTCTTGGCTCAGGTAAAACCCTGTACCTATAATTTAGGGAAATTACCAGTCTCACCCAGTGCTTCAGAAACTTTTCAGTCACAAACTGGCATGTGTTAAAACTTGACCCAGAAAGATTTTTAAGATGACCAAAGTTCTCCTAGGATTTTTTTTTTGTCCAGCTATCTGCTGGAACCCCAATCTTCATTGGGTCCAGCCTGCTAGAGGCCACTCTTCTGCTGTGCTGGAATGCAGTGGTGTTAAAGGAGAAACTCTCTTGCTTTCCGTCTTCCATCACGAATCACAGCTGCACCTGGCTGTTGGCCTCAACTGTTCCCACAAGGTGTGCTTGTCAGGAGGTTTGCTTGAGGACCCTTCCCTGGCAGGTGTGCAGGTGTGGCCGAGGGAGGGGGGAGAGCAGCTCCTCCCTGCTGCTGGCGAGGAATGGGGTGTGCTGGGGGGTTCCTGTTCCATCTTGCCATGGGCCATTTCCAGATGTCATGCTTGGCCTCTGAGCATGTAATATTTTTGCACTTTGTCCGCAGGATGTATATTCCGGCTTCCGACATATCCCTGTACAAAAAAAAAAAAAAAATCATTGACAACAGCAGCCTCCGAGTACGTAAATGCTCTTTTTATATTTTGTTTGTTTGTTTTTTCCTCCTCTGTGTATCACTTAATTTTGGTATGGTTCAAAACATCTTTGTAAGATGCCTGCCTTGTTCTTCTTTCTTCACTTCCTTGTTTGGTTTGGTTTCTTTTTCCGTTTTACTTCCCCTGGTAACTCACTGAAAATATGCATTGTTCATTAAAGATGCAGTACCCCTGATCAGGCCGCCATCATCCCAAAGAGAGCCTGGGGGGAGAGGGGAGGCAACCTGGAAAACACCCATTTCTTCCTGCCAATCAACCTGGACCCGCTGATCTGTTTGACCAGGTTTCACATGTGATGGCTTGACTGCCCCTCTCGCCCACTTTGTAGCGATTGGGACCTGTTTCTACACTTGGTGTCCTTTAGCTTGAATGCAGGTGCAAAACCTACAAGCTACATGGCGCCATTTCCTTTCCACATGAGGAGATGTATGGAAACCATAAGTACCTGCACAGGCACCTGCCTACCTGGGAAAGGGTAGGGTGGTGGACATGACTATGCCCCACATGCCAGTGGGGCATCTTTGCTCGTGGGTTCCACCTTCTGCTTCCAGCTGCAGGGCAGAAGACAACCTAGGACCATTCCTTGGGCTCCCACTGTGGCTCGAAGGGCAGGGTTGGCAGCTGAGGGGCTGTAGGGGCAGGTGATTGAGGGCGCATTTGGCTGGGGGCAGCACTCCAGTCATCTGGATCCCTCAGCTTCCCATTTCTTCCATTTTACCAGTCCCTCTGCAACCTTTTGAGCAGGCCTCTTTCCTACGCTGCATTGAATTGCTACATTTTTAACTGGGGGAAAAAACTAAAAGATTAGAGCTTCCCCCACCCACCCAACACAATTCTCCTCCTCCATGTCCATCAACCATTACTGGCCAACTTTTGAAGTTGGGTGAGACAAGTGGAGGGGACAGCAGCTCCTCTGTTGCTTCTTCAGACTGTTTCGCTTACAACGCTCCCAAAAAAATAAAAAATAAAAGGTTTATGTGCCTATGGTTTCCCTCCCACCCTTTTAGTTTGAACCACATAAGGGTTGAAGGCAGGCAGCCATTTGTGCTTTGGCATTCAAGAAGGAAAAGGAACTAAGCTCTAGAGAACTTTTTCTGTGTTTTCTTTGGTTCCCTTTCTCCAGGAGAGCTAAAGCACAAGCCTGGGTTCCGTAAAGGCTTATCCAAACTTCCTATTGTCCTGCTGGTTTCTCCCAGGGAAAACCGCCCTTAGCACTCATTTAGAGTACACGGGAATTCAGGTTTTCTGCAGATTGACGTTTCCTCCAATTTAGCACTAAGGTTTTTAAAACCACTCGGACCCGAACTTTCTATGCACAGGACAAGCGGAAGTGTGGGCAACCCCTAAGCCACACCATGGCTTGATGCCGGGCAGCAAAATTATGGCCCTCCCTTCTTTGGGAGACTACATGTTTCCACCCGGACATGGTTTGGCTTAGCGTTACAAGCAAAGAGTTATCAATGTCAGGCAGTTTTGCAGACTAAAGCCCACTTTGTTACAAGCTTGAAGTTGGCAGGTGCATAGAAAGTCACAAACACACACGTGTGTTTATACTGGCAAACATTTGGACCACACTCCCCCACCACCACACTTTGATAACTGAAGCCAACAATTCATAGAGCGGATAAAGAAGACTCACAATGCTCAGGTTAGGCTGTTTGGTGTTCCAGGGCAGCCTTTGGCAAACTGGTGCCCTTCAGATGTTGTTGGGCAGCAACTCCCATCAGCCACAGCCAGCATGGCCAATGGAGAGGGGTGATGGGCATTGTAGTCCAACAGCATCGGGTTGTTCTAGGGGTTGGGTCGCCTCATTGGTGCCTCATTATTCTTCCAAGCTGAGGAATATGTGTGTTGGCCCAGTTCTAGCTTGGGGAAACAAAATAGGACATTGTATCTAGTGGTTAATTACACCTAGGAAGCCACACACCCTGTCTTTAAACACCTGAACTGTTTCACACATGTCTGCCTCCTGTCACCTCTGCTTTCCAAGAGCGCCTGTTCACACATGCACTTTCCAACCATCAAGCAATGTTTGTGGAAGCATGGAGCAGCTGTTCAAACTGCCGTTATTCCACGAGGAGGGGGGGACCCATCCTGAATGTCTTCAAGAGGAGGTGACAGGGGTGCAATTATTCCAGATATTTCCCTTTGCATGTCGACGGGGGACTAATACAGCTTAAGAGGCAAAGGGGCTGGAAGATTTCAAAAGACTCCTTCGAAGGTGGTTCCTGAGCAACGTGATCAAAAATAACGAGTGTTTGATTCTTCACAGTGGGTTGAGCCATTTATCATCGCCTCTGCCCTGCTCTGTCTCAGGCAGCCAAAAATAGTCCTACAACATTCATCCAGAGATGCAAGCACGTAATTGGCTTCTCATGCCCAAACTGTGCAGTCTTTGTTCTCCCATCTTGAATAACACAATCCCCACCACCACCACCACCGTAGATGCCCTGAATCTGCACAATTCCTTCCAGTTTTCCGTTTCAGATTCACACGTAGGCGTATGTGGGGAACAGCTGTAGTGTGCACAGAAAGGCTAGTTATCCAGTTTGTTTCCAAAACACCCATTTCTACTAGCATTTCATATAGAATCAGAGGAACTGTTGAGTTGGGAGGGACCCAAGGGGACATCTAGTCCAACCCCCTGCAATGCAGGAATCTCAACTAAAGCATCCATGACAGATGACCAACCTCTGCTTATAAACTTCCAAGGAGAGTTCATTCCTCCTGAGTCCATTCCACTGTCAGGCAGCTCTTGCTGTCAGAAAGCTCTTCCTGATGTTTAGTCAGAACCTCCTTTCTTGTCATTTGAATCCATTGGTTTGGGTTCTACCCTCCAGAGCAGGAGAAAACAAGCTTGCTCCATCTTCCATGTGACAAGATGGCTATAATATCTCCTCTCAGTCTCCTCTTTTGCAGACTAAACATACCCGGTTGCCTCAACCATTCCTCATAAGGCTTGGTTTCCAGACCTTGGTTGCCCTCCTCTGCACATTCCAGCTTGTCAACATCCTTCTTAAATTGTGGTGTACATAATGGGTTGTACCTTAAAACATACACACACCTGTGAGGCTAATGTCACATCCTCACCATACAGCTAAAGCACACAGCTTCCTCCAAAAGAATCCTGGGAACTGTTGTTTGGATGTGACCTACGAGGGTGGAACACCAACCCTGCAAACAGGACCCCAGGTTCAATCCCTGTCCTTATAAGATACCATGAGCCATGTCTGAAGGGTACAGGCCAGTGTTGTGAATGGCCAGAGGTGCCAAAGAGGGCAGAGCAACAGAAAGGTAGGGCCTAGAGGAAGACTGAAAAGCCAGATAGGGAGCCCAGCAGGGCCACATGCAGCTCCTGGCCCAAGGCTTCTTTACCCAAAGTTAAAAGGCTCTCAAGGCAGCAGGACTGGGGGAGGATGGAAATAAAAGCTCCCCCCCCCAAGACCTCCTGGAGCATCAATATGGAGGAAGCATTGCTTTGCGATGTGGACTTCAGGGGAAAAGCTGTAGCTCAGTGGCAGAACAGGTGGCCCCAGGATCCATCCCAATGGCATCTCCAGGTTGGGCTCCCTGCCTGAACCCCCACCAATGCCCATCCGTGTCTCCCCCCCCCCAAAAAAAAGCAGTGAAATCCTTCCTCATTCTTTTTTGAGCACAGAGCACTTTACTTGAACTTCTTTTAAGGGACTGCAGAAAAGCAGCATTGTGCAGAGCATTAAACCATTAGCTGCTGGAGATAATGCTCCACTCCTGCAGGGCAGGTCCCTTGCGACAATAACCATCTCCACGGCTGATGGATATCCTGCCTGTCAACAGGCGCCGGCTGCTGTTGGCGCCAAGCCCAGGGGGGCTTGTCCTTCGCTTCCTCACTTGCTCTCAGTCGCTCTCTCTTCCCGTGATCAGGGATCCTGCTCTGCCATATGGCACCGCGGGGAACAACAGCAACACTTGGTTGCAAAGGAAGCCAAGGGTATTGCTAGGTGGAGACAAAGGGACGGCTATTTAAGCAGGAAGATGGTGACCTGTGCCCCAGTTCTGGATTCAAATGGTATTTATTGAAAATAACAACAATAATACTGAAATGAAATTTTAAAAAACACCAGGTGATTAAAAAAGAACGCGAATTGAATCTACAATTCAATGCCAAGTGAATTCCTGTGATTAAATAGTGGAAACACCCATTGATGCTCCTTCTCTAGGTTTATATATCAATTCCAAAACTGAGCAAATGAGTCCAATTTTGTTGCAAGAGTTCAGAGGAGTTAGTCCTTAGCAGCCCATTTGACCCTTGGGAGCAAAACTCACTGATTTCCAGGGAATCTATTTTGAAGCAGCTATATGAACACATGAAGCTTAGTCCTTAGTCCTGAGCTAGATAACACCTAGACTTGAGTCTGTCTCTGACTGACAGCAGAGGCCCTTTCCCAGGTCTATTACAAGATGTTTAACTAGACACAACCTGCCATCATCTGTCTGCTAAACACACATGTGGCCTGCCACTGAGGGATGGGCCTGCTACATTGACTGTCCAATATCTCAGGTGCCTGAGGAACTTTTAACAGGAGTAGCTGGGGCCAGAACCTGGGCTTTTCTGTAGGCAAAGCAAGTGCCAACATGGCCCTTTCCATGGAGATGTGGTTGTGGGTTGAGATCCATTTATCATGTGAGCAATAAAACATCTGCAGCTGCTGTACTAGGACTGAAGTAGACTCAGCTCCACCTGAAGTTAACAGGACAAAAGTCAGCTTAAACTTGGGCATGCAAATCCTCTAGCCAGTCTCTTAAATGAGTTTAAATAAGCACGCACTTTCAATTACCGGTAGTTGTTATTTTTCAGCAACTGGATCTGTGTATTAACTCAGATCCAGTTGCTGAAAAATAACTAATTGAAAGTGCTTGCTTATTTAAACTTGTTTAAGGGTTAAATACCTTTGATAGGGGCAGTTTTTCTATTTCCAATGAGAAAAGTTATTTTTAAAAAATGAGGAATTCTTAAGACATTGTAAATGTTTATAAAATATGGTTCTGACAGCACAGTCAGTCTGAGAAAAAAAGGAAAACGTTAATGTCTTATGAACCAGATAATGAACCTTGCAATGTGGGGCAGATTCAAGGCCTCTTCCAGTCTCCACCCCACCCGTAGAGCTCTTCCTCCTATGAATTTGAAACCAGGGTTACTAAGCTTTATTTCTGCACTCTAAAAGGAAAGAAGTTAGGCGACGATCTGGGAGGAAATTCAGCCCGTGCATTTAGTATGGTGACGTGACGGCGCACTAAAGCCAGCATGATATAGCTTTCTAAGCATGAAGAATGTCTGGCTTGATGTTGGCACATCTGTCAGTTGCAGAACAAGATGGGAGCTTGGTACATCCCGGCTCAAAAGGTTTCCCATCTTCAATACTGCCCATTAAAGAGAAAGCATCCTAACAGACAAAAGAACCTTTATTTATAAAACCTGCTGAAATGGTGAAGTCCCAGTTCCTGATCTGATGATGGGAGTGGAAAACAGGAGCCTCCTGAAACTCTCAAACATTTAAGTATCGAACTCAAAGCTTCCAACAAGAATAGCCAAGCTTTTAAGTGCCTGATCCCTCTAATCCAGGCACCCCCAAACTTCGGCCCTCCAGATGTTTTGGACTACAACTCCCATCTTCCCCAACCACTGGTCCTGTTAGCTAGGGATCATGGGAGTTGTAGGCCAAAACATCTGGAGGGCCGCAGTTTGGGGATGCCTGCTCTAATCCACCGACTCCCTCAGAGTGGCCCACCCAAGCCTATCCCATTTCCTCTCCTCTTCCTGCCTCCCTTCCTTGGAAGGCATCCCTTTGCCAACCAGGGTTACGTTCACAATATCACAAGGGAACATCCTCCAGTCCCGAAGCACCAGCAACCTGTCACAAAATCAGCAGGAGCAGATGAGGGAGAGGGAGAGAAGTCCTTGCAGGGCCAGAGGTGGCCTTTTCATCCTTGTAGCTGCAAACTGCTCCCTTACAGCCAATTCATAAACATGCAGAAAGCCAAGTGGTAGTTTCCCCTGAAGATGGAGAATTGCATGTTTACACACCAGTTGTGCCAATGCTCATTGAGGGGCAGGCAAGACCTCGCCTAGGCAGACCCTTCGTGGAAGGCCTTTGCCATTGCATGCCCCACTTTCACCATCTTCTTCTCTTTGGCATCAGGGCCCATCTTCTGGCGGGCCAGTTTCACCCAGTATTGCTCTGTCCTGGAGAGGTAATCCGTGTACTTTTCATCAGGCTGCACAGCGGGGTGATCTTCCTCTGCTGCAGAAGGCAGGAAGGGAGAAGAGAGAGAGAGAGCAATGAGGAGCAGAGCAGAGAGGACCACCTGTTCTCTCCCAGGTGTAGCACTCCATAGACAAAAAAGATGCTGCACAAAGAATGTGTAATATCCTATAGCAACTCTACCAAAATCCCCAACGAATCTCCACTTCTTTACAGATGAAGCTTGAACTACACGCAGATTACATTAAAGCTAACATTTGGCATGCAAAGTCAAGCGGAGACAGGAAACGCAAGCATCTCCTTTCCAGCACATCTGAGAACATGGGTGCTCTTTTCCAGCTCTTTTCTGCGCAACTACCTTCATCCTCGCCCTCAGCATCGTCAGAGTCCTCTTCTTCATCTTCTTCCTCGTCCTCCTCATCTCCTCCCTCCGCACCTTCCACATCTCCCTCGTCATCAGACTCCGAATCTTCAAGCCATTCCTGAGTTTCTGCCGCAGCCATTAAAATAATTCGCAGGTATAAAAGGGAATACAAAGTTAGCAGCAGGAACAGCAGCTTCCCCTCTGGCCACTTTATCTAGAATTTCATCGCCATCAGGTGACCAGCAGCAACTCTTTATACACCTGGGTTTACAGTGGTGGCTGTCGAGGGCAAACAGGAGGTTGCCATGGCAAGCTTGAGACTCATTGTCTCTAACTTTCGAAATTCAAAATACTGAACCTAGATTGGGGCTCAGGTACCCAGAGAGGGAATAGCACCTCCTCATAGCTTAGAGTGAATAGGGAGTTGGTTAACCATCAAGCAGGAGGGAAATGGGATCAACATCCTAACCTCACTTGAAAAGCAACACAGCCAGATGCACCAAGGAAGTCCACAGCAGAGGGGGAGAGCATCTGCTTTGCATGCAGAAGGCCCCAAGTTCAATTCCTGGGACCTCTATGTTGGGCTGGAAAAGACCCCGCTGAAAAGCCTCTGCCAGTCAGTGCAGACAGTACTGAGCTACATGGACATATGGCAACTTCCTATGTTCCTAGAACCCAGGGAAACGACCAGCTAGGCAACCGTTGAATGCTGAAGATGCACGACTTTATCCCGGCCTTTGACAGCTGAGATGCGTGTGCTTTCAGGGCCCAACCAGTGACTGTAATCTGCTTTTAATTCTGAATTTTTAATTGTTGCAGCCCACTCTGAGACCTGCTGGTAAGGATGGGCAATGCATTTAATTAATGCTACAAATAATAATAATCAGTCAACACAGCTGCCTGTGTCCAGGTATCATGGAAGGCTTGTGAGCAGCAGAGGCTGAGATTTGTTTTATTTTATTTAAAGGAGTCACTTCCTGCCTTCCCACTAGAAGATGCCACTGAAGGCAGGTAGCAACTGTGATTAGCTGTGATTCCTGCATTGCAGGGGGCTAGGCTAGATGACCCTCGGGGATCCCTTCCAACTCTACAGTTGTTTAGGGAAGCTTTTAATATTTAATGCTGTATAGTTTTAATATTCAATTGGGAGCCGCCCAGAGTGGCTGGGGAGACTCAGCCAGATGGGCAGGGTATAAATAATATATTATTATTATTATTATTATTATTATTATTATTATTATTACAGTTCCACGGTTCTATGAAAACGGTAATTGGAAAGAGGAGTCTGCAGCTCGTGCCTGGGGCTGTGGGCAACTGGGGGTTGCCAAAGGCACTCAGCCTAAAAAGGAGTCAACACACAGACATGGCGACTTTGGTGGGATTAAGACAAAGGTTTCAAGATCCAGACACAAATGAGCCCAGACAACTTAGAGCCAAGGGGCACGGAAAAAAAGGTTTTCCCGGGGATTAAGCCAGGCCAAAATTAGACTCTGTGTGCGAGCACTTGATGAAATCCAATGCTATTCACAGCCCCAAGAATTAAAAACAGCCTCAGCTGCAGGCTGTATCCCCATCACCTGTCTAATTTGCTAGCCTAAATAGGCTTTTGTCCCCAGTCAGCTGCAGTTGTGTAGCAAAATTAAACACGGCAGCCCTCAGATTTCTAGGAATAGTTTCCAATGCCCAGGAACTTGATGAGATTCTTATACAAAAGGCTTTCCTGAAGTTCTGACTGTCTGCTGATGCCTGTGGATGCTCCACATGCTCCCACTGGTTTTGTGTCAATGCTCAGTGTCTGGCACAGAATCAAGTATTTTAAGAATAAGGACTTCCTCTTAAGTTTCTAGTCCTTATATTTGCAGAGACAGGCTGGTAAAAAAAGACAATGTGGGTAGTGCCTAGTGAAATTTCAGAAGTTGTGTTGGATGGGCAGCAGCAGCAAAGCTTGCGGCTCATTGGAATTTCTCGTGGAAAGGAGTTGACAAATACTACAGAATCAAAGCCCTAGCAACGGAGCATGTTTGTGCCTCCTTGGTATTCAAATCAGGCAAATGAGCAAAGTGCGCATATTTTCTATGCAATAGACATAAGAGCCTGCAGGATCAGGATTGTGGCCCATGTAGTCCGGCATCCTGTTCTCACCTTGGCTGACCAGATGCCTGTGGGAAACCTGCAGGCAGGACCCCGCTAAGTCCAATTGCTGAGTCGAAGCCCTAACACAATTGAGGACCTGATCAGATGGAAAGACTGTCATCTATTGGTAGCGTTGTGAAGAGGATGGCAATTACTGTGTTGTTTTATCCTTCTGGTCAGTGTTGTACATTTTGCTTCTGCTACCAAGTGGGGAAGCGCAAGGAGCCAGAACACCAGTGTCTGATCCCTGGGCTCCAACAGCTTTTGGGATTTCATCAGGCAGTACCAATAGGCTTTCAGAAAGCTTCAGCCGTAAGGACTAGCAACTTGTTGTTGTTGCTGTTGTTTTAAAAAAACAAATGCAAGAGAATTTGAATTCTTAACATCAACAAACGTTGCAATTTTCCCAGTGTAATGGCAGAAGCACAGAACAGAGAGCTGGCTGCAAGAGCTTGAAGCAAAATATGGTAAGTGGCTTCAACTTACTTGGGTCCATCTCCACGAGGACCTTCCATTCTTCCATCTTGTGGAGGTCAATAGCATAAAGGTCGTTCAGAGTGAACTGGCGGTCGCCCACCTCAAACATCCCTCCGTAAACATAGAGCACCCCGTGCTTAACTGCCAGCATGGCGTTTGAGCGTGGGCATGGCTCCACCTGCTGGCTGGAGGCCTCATCACCCGTGCCATCCTCTTCATCCTCCGACTCAGGATCCTGCAGCTCCAGCTCGGGGGCCGAAATCACCTGCTTGATAGTCATGATGGTCCCATCCTCCGCCACCACCTCCTTGACGATCTCCACGGGGCCCGGAGGGAGCTGCTGCTCGCTCTCACCACCTTCACAGCTAGTCTTTGCCGCAGGCCCTCGGCGCCGCTTCTTCTTCTCAGTCTTTGGGCCCTGTTGAGGTTGGAGGGGAGGAAGAGAAACACTTTAATGGAAGCAGGCCGGAGCCCAAAGGCGAAGGTCTGCACAACTTTTGAAAGGCAAAGCAGAACAGACAGCTGCCACCTTCCTGACAAACTCATGAAATTTGGCAGCAATTGGTTCATTATCCAGTGTGCTCTCCCTCCACCTCTCCACTTCTGCTGACAGGGAGCTGACCTGAGTGTTCAGAAATGGTACAGTCCTTCTGGCACTGTACCACTTTAAAATGCAGGTGGGAATTGCATGGTTAAATGTTTTAACATAGAAGATGGTCACACTGGGGTGTAGGCTTGGCTGGAGGCTTTCCCCTGGAGTGCTAGCTTTCCTTTTTAAGGACTTTGTGATGACACATAGGGAGCATTCAAACACAACACTCCCAACCTGCTTTCTGAAGTGGTACAATCCAGGTGGGATGGGAACACATGCATTTTGCTGAATGGGCAGATTAGTCCATTGTGATGACCGCAAGTAATCTATTTTGTTTTATTCGTTCATTGCATTTATATCCCACCTTTCCTCCAAGCTTGTGATGGTGTGCATGGCTCTCTTCCTCTCTGTTTTATCCTGACAACAACCCTGTGAGGTAGGTTAGGCTGAGAGGGAGAGATTGACCGAAGCTTCATGGCTGAGTGGGGATTTGAACCCTGGTTCTCCAGGTCCTAGACCAGCATTCTAACCACTGCACCACCCAGGCTCAATTCTCTATGTTACAAGAGGTCTGCATGAGCTGAATTCTACTGCAGGTGAAAAGATGTAGGTTCTTTTCTTTCTTTTCAGTTTTCCTTTTTTCCCCATTTGGCAACTTTGTGGTGTTCATGCACACATCCCTGTCTCCTCTGCCAGGCCAGGGGGCTTGTAAACCAAAATGTGAAACCCTCAGAACTTGCACAGGGCTCTGAAGTGCTCAGAGCACTTTCGCTGACATTTTGCACTTGCTGCAATTCTTAACAACAACCCTGCAAGGGTTGCAGATGAAGGCAGAGCTGGTGGCTAAAGGCTGCTGAGTGAGAGTAACCCCGCGGTTAAGAATCTTTCCAGACCTTTAGCTGTCCAGGAAACCACCGGTTCTTCGCCAAGTCGTAGAAATAAATATCATTAAAGAAGTCTCCTTCAAGGTCCTCCTCCTCTTCCTCATCGTGGACCCCACCAAAGAGAAGGGACCGGTTGCTGGGGCCCACAGCCACCGAGAAGCCAGACCTGGGGGTCGGCTTCACCCCTGAAGAACTAATCCGAGCCCATGTCCACTTGTCTAGGAAACATGAAAGAGAAAAGGAGTGCTTCTTTCTTTTTAAGGTGCAAGTCACAGGCAAAGGGAAACATCATGAGGTATAAGGTCAGTAGAATGTGAGCAGAGTGCCTGCTTGGAATGAAAAGCAAGACTTTAAATCCTGCCTCTACTCCTCTGTCCACCCCATACCTCTGAAATGGCAGCTCTGTCACCCATCCACCTGCTTCCCCCGCCATCCCACTTGTGGAAGGCCACCTGAAGAGCAAATAGCTCCAAAAATCTCATGTAAGTAAGCCAAGCCACTACACACTGAGAATCGAACCCAGGCCAGGCCCAGCTTCCTATGTATGGAGTCCAGGCAGCCCTGAGCCCTCCTGCTTACCTGAGCTTTCAGCCTTCAACAGGAACAAATCTGTATGAAGAGTGCCCTTGTCAACGTCTTTTTTAATTCGCTGTAGAAAAAAAGAAATGTTTGATATCTTTTTAATCTAGCTATCTATCCACTGCTTAAATAAAGGAAAATCAAAGTGGTTGATATAAAAATGGTACAAAATTTCCATTAAAAACTAATAGCTAAAACAGATTTTAAAACTGTGAATATAATAATATTGTTTATATATATAAAAAAATAAACAGATTTTTAATACAAAGTGTACATGATAGGTCTGAATATGTCTGAATGGGCTTGCCTATATATACGAGTTTTTACAAAAGGCTTTCCTCTGCAAGCATGGAATAGAGTTTACTGAGACACAGAAAGACTGAAATGCAAACAAGACTACAGGCCAAAGAATAACCACTGCATCTTCTACGAATTTTAAGGAGTTCAGAATGTGCTTCGCGGGCGTTATCCTGTAATCCTTACAACAGCCCTTTAGAAAGAGAAGATAAGGCAAGCTGGTGGCTTTCCAATACAGTATCTGATCTGCCATCACGCAGAAGGCGGAACAGGCTTGCTGAGAAACATAAGAGGCGCCTGCTTGATCAGGTCCATCTAGTTCAGCATCCTGTTCTCACAGCGACCAGCCTGTCAGAAACCCTCAGAAGGACCTGAACACAAAAGCTCTCTCTCCTCTTGACTTTCCAGCAACTGGTATTCAGCATGACTGCCTCTGGAAGCAGAGCAGAGCCATCATGGCTAGCAGCCATCAATAGCCCTCTCCTCCATGAATCTGTCTAATCCTCTTCCAATTTGATAGCCATCCCTGGCTCCTGCGGGAGGCAGTTCCATAGTTTTGTGTGCTCTGTGGTTTAACTCACAGCGCCACCTGGGTCCCTAGGGCCTGGGAGACCAGGGTTCAAATCCCCGCTCGGCCATGAAGCTCACTGGGTGACCTTGGGCCAGTCACTCTCCCTCTCAGCCTAACCTAACCCACCTCACAGGGTTGTTGTGATCTCTTTGAAAGATGTGGGATATACAGTAAATGCAATAAGATCTTGCTAAGGCTACATAGGCTGCCAACGTACCTGGGTGTCCCCTGGTGTCAAATCCCCAAAAGAGGAAGGGGGAGCTCCGTAAGCCCATATATAGCAGGCCATATATAGCAGGCCAAGAAAGGAGTTCCTATTTTCTGCATTCAAGCAGGAGCTCCGACCTTTTTGGGCCAGGGGACAAATCTGGAATTTTGAGAAAGTGCTGTGGGTGCCAGGCACAAAATGACTGCCGGGGAGGGGGGCTGGCATATAACAAAATGGCTGCTGCAGGGGTGTGGCAGGTCACAAAATGGCTGCCACATCTAAAAGAGCAGGAAAAAAAGAGAAAGGATCACAAAATGAGGCAGGCAGCTACATATGTCAGCCGCTGCTGTGCTTGCTCACTGGGACAAGTTTTCTGCCCCTCTCTGCCCTCTGTGGGAACACGTAGGTAACCCCTGAAGCAGGTGAGCATCTGCACAATTGGAAATCCAAGCAGATGCCACCCAATATGGCAGAGCACACTAATGAGAAAGTCAGAAAGTAAATGTAAAATGAAGAATGAATTCACAGGAGAGCAGCCCCCACTTCACCCACTTGCTTCCAGACAAAACAGGATCAAAAGAGGGGGGTGGGTGATCACAACAGTCTAGCTTTCTGCTCATGCTATTAGACATCTTCATTATGTCTCCCCTTAATATCTAACATGTAGTTCACAAGCCAGCTGAGCAGCCACGCTCACTCAGATCTGCGTTTAGCTACAGTGACTTCCTTGAGGCTTGCCCTCAACCCAACCTACCTCCTGGGGTTGATTTGAGGCTTAAATTAAACAGCATCCTGCCTAGAGCCCTCAAGGATTGGGCAGGAAAGGAAGAGGCATTCTGGAGTTAGCGCTACAGCCACAGTCTAGTTATCCACTAGGAAAGGCAACACCAAGACCTCCATTCCATACCCTTGACTGATGAAGCAAACAGGAAGGCAAAAGAGATAAGACTGGAGAGGCTCAAAAGGTGGTGTCCCTCTGGCTGTTCAGATGCAATAGCTGCTAATGAGATCTGCTTCCATGCCCTGCAAAAGGAGGGAAGTCGTACATTTTCTGTACGAACTGCAACAAAGTCCAACTTAGGGGATGTGAAGCTGAACATTTTCACTTTAAGAAGTCTTGACCACCCAAATGTTCAGTCTGATTGTCCAAAAGCTCTAGCCCAGGCATAGGCAACATTGACTCTCCAGATGTTTTGGAACTACAACTCCCATGATCCCTAGCTAACAGTGCCAGTGGTCAGGGATCATGGGAGTTGTAGTTCCAAAACATCTGGAGAACCAAGGTTGCCTATGCCTGCTTTAGCCAAATGAGGCCCAGAGGTCAAACTTTCTGCAGATCAACAAGTTTGCTGAATGACTTGGGGAACAGAGTGACCGCCCCACCCCCGCCATGTGGGAAATCTGAGCCACCTGAAGGGAAAGCTGTCCCAGAAACCAACCAGTCCAGAGTGTGTGTCTTCAGTTATATGGACATTGCTACAAATGATCCAGAGCCCCAACGAAACACAGATAAGAGAAGGTAGCCTATTCCTTGCAAACTCACTCTTAGTCGCTCTAAAGAATATGGAACAGGGAACTAAGCAAGTCAATGTTTTGGATAAGGCAGTAAAGGGCACCACTTACCTGCTTGGAGTAGCCTCCATAGACAAGGATGTTGCCTTCGGGAGTGGTAGCTAGATGGCAACCAGACCTTGGAGCGGGGGCAATCCCAGAGGGAGTCAGCTTGGTCCAGGCAAACACGTCCAGGTTAAAGGCATAAACATCGTTGTAGTAGATGTAATCTCTGATTGAAACAAAAGCAGCAGGCAGAGTTACTGATAAGATGCATGGTCTGAAGGCACATGGACCTTGCTGAAGCTAAGCAGGGTTGTGTCTATTGATTATCGGACACCCTGCCTCTTGGAGCCCTAAGCTGGGGCACTAAGGTAAGGGACGCGCCCACATCACTGGCACTCCCAGAGACTGCAATGTACACCTTATCATTTGGAAGGCAGAGCAAAAATGCATATGCACATGAAACTCGTCAGGAAGTCTCTTGCTTCCTAAAGTTGCTCTCCCTGGTGCTGAATGTCCAAAAATCCTTCCTCTCTGATGTGTAGGTGACAAGAAAAAATGAATCATTTCTAGAAGCAGATTCCTGAAAGGAACCTGTCTGAATTCCACTTTTTCTTTCTTTCTTTATTTTTTTAATGATGCTCCAGTCTAGCTTTCAGAATACACTCCGAGCTTGGCTTTAGGTGCAACTTGTAAGAACATGAGAACACGGAGCAACGCAAAGGTACATCTAGTTCAGCATTCCATTTCCCACACAGTAGCAGATCAAATGCCGCAAGCATTCCCACAAATAGGGCGTGAGTATCTTCCACACTGTATGCCTCTACTACCTGACATTTAACGGTATACGTCAACTGAACATGGAGGCTCCATACAGCCACCATGGCTAAGAGCTATTGATAAATCTGTCTTCCAGCAATCAGAGCAATACACTTCAACATCTGTGTAAGCAAGCAGACACCACAAGTTTATTGCATGAAGGTGGACTTCCCTTTGTCCATCCTGAATTTACAGCTAGTCAGTTTCATTGGTGTTCTTTCTAATGTTATGGGAAAAAGAGACGACACTTTTCTGTGGCCACATTCTCCACCCCATTCCATCACATGACAAACCTTCACAATGTCCCTAGTCCCTTAATTGACTTTCCTACCCACCTCCAATGAAAGGGAGTTCTGTAGCAGATCCATCTCTCCACAAGCCCTTGCCATCAACACATGGCACACGGTGGAAGAAATGAAGCCCAACGACTGGAGATCAGCTGACAAATGGAACTACACTGACTGGCAGCATTCAGAATGGGGCACAATGAACAAGATCGATCTGAGATAGGAATGGGGCAGCTGCTGTAGCCCTCCAGTTATTGTTAGTCGACTCCCTTCTGCACAGCCATTGCTCAAGGATGATGTGTACGGAGACTCTAGCAACATCTGGAAGGCCACAGGTGAGCAGCCCCTGGCCTATGGCCAATCCTTTCCAAGTGAACAAAAACCACAGCGCCAACTGACCTTGCACTTTCGTGGAACCCTCCGAAGAGGATCAGCTGCCTCTTGCACACCACCATGCGGTGTCCGCTCCGACCTGAAGGGCCCCCAGAAGCCCTGAAACAGAAGTGAACAGACTGAGCAGTGACTGGAGAAGGCCCCACTGTTTGCACTGTTTGCCAGTCCCTGCTTCATACCTGTCAGGGGATTGTTGCGGCTGCTCTCGAGTAAAGACGCTCCAGTCCGCTCTGTCTTTCAGAGTTTTATTGTGCATATTATTTACAGTGCAGAGATATCAGAAAACATGACTGCCTAGTCCGATTCAGAACCCGGCAATGGCTGCTTCTGGTTCTTTGGCCAGCATAAAAGCCTGGGCACCCCAAAGTGCCTCCCCCTAGCCCTGCATGTGGGCGTGTGCCTCAATTCGGGCACCGGAAAGGGCTGCGTTCCTTCTCCCATCCTCTGACTGGAGCGTTGCAGAGGCTCCGGCACCTCGCTGGGCTGCCCTTCCCTCTCTGGCCAGCTGGGTCGGTTGCTTGGCTCTGACGCGCGTCTGAGAGCCCCCGCTCCATTCCTCATTCCCTCCTCCTGACCCGCTGCTAGTGCTGTCACCGGGCGAAGTGCTGGTCAGGATGACTGGGGGAGGGTCCCTGTAAGGAGTCCCCCTGACAATACCATTGGGGGGGGGAACCAAGGTGCCTCTGCTCCTCCACATGTTGCTGGTCTCCAACTCCCAGCAACTCCTGCAGCCAGCAGGACCAATGGTCAAAGGGATGGTGGCAGTTAGGACTCCCAACTACATCAGAAGGGCCAGAAGTTGCCCACCCGCAATTTGAGGAACAAGAACTTCTATTTGGCTCAAGCACCAGCTGCCTGTTTTTCTGTAGGCAACACACTTGCCCTCTTGGCTGACAAACTACTTCTCTCTCACCCCCCACCCCTGCCCTTTTTTATTTATTAGAAACCAAAGCTCCATCTCCGCCTCCTCCTTGGGAAAAGCTCCAACATCTGTGCTGATGAGAAAGTCTGCGGGGGAGGCAGCCCGCCTGTGTTTCACTGCTACCCTGACAGCGTGCCTGTGTGTAAATCAACTTTCTGCTACTCCCTCCTTCTGGCATTTTGATTGCAGTTTGCAGAAAACAAAAAAAAGGAGAGGGTGGGCAAAACAGGGGGCCTAGGAGGTCTTACTGACAACACAGGGTCAGGCAGAAGAGGAGCAGCAGAGCCAATGCATCACGGGCAGAAGGTCCCAGGGACTCAAGGTGCTCTGCAGGGTCCTCCTCCTTCTCATTTTATTCCCACAACAACCCTGAAAGGTAGGTTAGGCTGAGAGGCAGTGACTGGCCGAAGATCATGCTTGGTGAGAGTCAGGAATTTAAACCTTGGTCTCCCAGGTCCTAATTTTGCACTCTAACCACTACACCAGACTGCCATTTTCAGCTGATCAGATCTCAGACCTGGGAAAGAACTTTGCCTGAAACCTTGGAAAGCCTTTGCTTGTCCAAGTGGTTGATACTGAGCTAGGTGGTCAGACTTAGAATAGAGCAGCTCCATACAGAAGGGTATTTCTACTGTAGCTCAGGGGTAGAGCATCTGCTTTGCAGGCTGACGTACCCAGGATCAATTCCCAGCAGCATCTCTGGGAAAGATTCCCTGCCTGAAACCCTGGAGAGCCATTCTGCTTGTCAGTGTGGACAATATTGAACTAGAGCAGGCACCCCCAAACTTCGGCCCTCCAGATGTTTTGGACTACAATTCCCATCTTCCCCGACCACTGGTCCTGTTAGCTAGGGATCATGGGAGTTCTAGGCCAAAACATCTGGAGGGCCGCAGTTTGGGGATGCCTGAACCAGAGGGACCAACAGTTTGAATTGGTGTAAGGCAGCCTCCCATGTTCCTGCATGTTCATATAAACACCAATGTGCAGTTTCATGTTTTAAGTATTTCCTCCAGGTAGGAAAAGGTGATCACATATGGAAGATAGCATTGCCTATTTGCCAACCAGGTAAATTCACACTTTATGTTGTCACAATTTCCTAAACACTCTTCAGTATTTGAAGATGCTCTACCTTTCCAATCAGTTGGGATCAGAAATCAAAGACTCGCTTTGCCTACCCACTTATCCCACCCCACTACTAAGGTTGGGAAACATCTGTGGCCCTCCCAGACACTGTTGGACTCCAACTCTGATCAGCCCCAGCCAGCTGATGGGAGTTGGGAGTCCGGCAACATCTGGAAAAGGAAAAAATAGAGACGTTTCCCAGGACTAAGCTGGTCTGTGACCGTAAGAATAAATTCAATTCAATTCCCAGGACTGGACTCTGGCAATGCTGCTGCTCAAGGAGACAAGCAGCTTATGCATTATGCCACACCTCACTTACTTTATTTGCTCCCAGGTCTTGTTGGCCAAATGCAAGACCCAGAGATCTTTGTAGTGGTAAAACTGCTCCCCGTCTGGTGAAGCAAACTCCCCGCCAAACACCCAAAGCTGTCCACCACCCTGAGCTACCACCACAGCCTGCCAAAGAAAGAGAAATAGATAGAAAAAGTTAGGGCAACTTTTGTGTAATTTTCAACATGTCCAACATATGAACAGCCTCCTTCATTAAACCTTACCAACAACACTGCGAGCTGGGTTGTACTGTTGGGGCAACCAAGGGCAAGGCTCTATGTGTACAGGTCATCCAGAGTTCGCAGATCTGAACCAGCTCCAAGCAGAAATGGTAATCCTAGCAATGGGTAGAGCAATTCCTTCCCTGACAAAGCCAAGCCTGTGGCTTTAATAGCTGATAGGGGATGGGGGAGAGATGGCATGATTGTGGAGGTTTCACAGTTCAGTGGTGGAAGATGGGTCTTATTGCCTCAACTCCCGGAGTGCATTTGGGCTAAAGCCTTCAGAATCCCTTCGTAATTCAGAATGGACACCAAAGGATAACAGTGTCACAAGGAGAGGAATCTAGATGTTCTTTCTCTGCAGCATACAAAGTAATTTACCAGACAGGACTTTTTTCCAAGAGTGGCCTCTCAAGATGAATTCCAAGGAATTCCCTGCCTCAAGAGATACATTTGGCTCTCTCCTTGTCATCCTTTCACCAGACCTTGTGGATATTTCTTTTTCTATGAGTTTTTGGGTAGAAAAGTTGGTGGTGGGGGTGACGGCGTTAGTACTGCTGCAGTTGCCTTGTGCTGGGATTGCTGGGTTGAATGAAACAGTATTTTTATGCTTTGATCTGGCCAAAATGGTGCAATGTATTTATGCAAAAGTGTACCGCAACTCCAGGCCAGTGGTGGCCTACAGTAGTTGGATAGGGGCCCAGAAATAGATCACATGTAACCCAAAGGTAGGTCACACAAAGAAGTCTAGAAGGATTTTTTTCTTCTGCTGCTGCTGCTTGGTAGGGAGACAGAAAGGCATATCCAGCAAAACGAATTTAAAAACAGGTCCAGGTTGCAGGGTGAGGTTAAGAGTGGGATCCCAGGACTTGATCTGTATAGGTTAGAGTCCTGCTCCAGAGAATGGCTTGTTGTGGAAAATTACAGCTTGTTAAAGCACCACCTGCTGGACACTGTCATTTATGACAGGTAGAATTTTACAGAGAACACACACACACACAGAGAGAGAGAGAGAGAGAGAGAGAGAGAGAGAGAGACCATCCTTTTTCGAGCATCAGCATCAAACTCAGTGGGTTTTTCTAGCACCGTTCTTGCATATATGCTTATTTCCACATCTGATGCAAAAATAACCATGCAACTTTCTCTCTCTATGTAAAAATGTAAGGCTGTCATTGCTCTCCCTTATTGGACGATATGCAGTGCAATCTTGGATTTGCATGAAGTCAGGGTGGGGTAGGGAAGGGTGGGGAAAGACAGGTTGATCGACACAAGGGGCAGTGGCATGGGAGTCAGAAGGGAGAGACACTGAAGGGGAAAGCAGAAGTTTGAGTAAAGCAGGGGCAGAAGGAACTGAGAGGAAAATGGGAAAGGGGTGAAGATAAAAACAGGAGCGCAAGGCAGGACTGCAGAACTAAAGACTTCCCCTTCTTTGGGAAGGGGGATCCCTTGTGTGGTGCAGCAGCCCCAAGTGTGCATGTGTGTCTCTGTGCCTATATATTTATATGTTTTTAAAGTTAAATATATGTTGAATTTTAAATTGTTATTACCCACCCTGAAACCTTAAAACAAACAACAATTAATATACTGCTACTCTGAGGCAACACATGGTATGATGTTGGCGAAGGAGGATGTCAGGAGCTGTGTAACCCCTCCTGCTACTGCGAACCCTCACCTCCTAGAACTGCTTCCTGGTATTACCTGATGGGCACAGCGGCGCGGAGGGGGGTTGGGGATGTCAAGTTTAGCCCAGCTGTTCTTCCGAATGTTGTAAACAAACAGCTCATTGTACAGGAACGTCTAGAGGGAGAGAAAGAGGAGGTGGAAGCTTGCTAGAATATGTAGCTTACTCAACACACACACACGTTCCTTTGATTTATTAAAATACTTGTATAAGGCAATTTAATAATAAAAAACCCCAAAGTGATTTGCCACAATTATATCTATACAAATTAAAAAACACATTAATATTTATTGATTTAGTTTTTATAAAATTTATTTGGTTTTTCGAATTAAAGTTTTGCAATCAGATATCCAACATACATCATAAAAACAAGATGACAAAGAATCTCCTGGACTCCCCCCCACACACTTTGTGGGTCCTATTATTAATCATTTCCTCCTGCATCTTTTATAATAATCCAAATCTTTTATATCTCCATCATATCCAAAATTCACCATTAAACTACAAGTGATATTCCAATCCTACTAATGATTTTAATCTATAACCATATTAAAATTTAAAATAATGGATCTTATGTATATACGTAACCTAGCACGGAAATTTTTCCAGCAAACGTTTCAAGGTGAATTTAATCTAGAAGGCGCCCAATGAATCTTCACCAGTAACACCATGCCACAGGATCAGGCCAATGATACTGAAAACTCAATTTCACATCAATGCCAGATGAGCCTGGGCAACTCATAGAATGATCCTTTGCAGATGATCTCAATGATCAAGCCAGGATATAAGGGTTCAGGGGGTCCCTAGGCTACCCTGGACCTAAGTTGCTCAGGCCTTTGTAAATTAATGCAAGGACCTTTAACCTGACTTGGTAATAGATGTGCGCTCAGTTTCTTCTCTTAGTTTAGAGCCTACCCCATCCCTTAAGTCTTGGGAGAGGTACTGATGCCAAAGCATTATTTTAAAAGATCCCGCCAGGATTTTCATTGTCCAAGCTCTTTGAAGAGGGACAAGGACACTTCTGCACCCTAGGCAGTGTCCAGATCTAAACAGAAATCTATTACATTCATAAAAGACTTCTAGTTACCAAAGAATGACCTTTTGTAGGTACTGAGGGGTGAAGGTACAACTCCTAGCAACTTTACCTACCCTCAGAAGGGAATCCTGGCATTAAGGGGATAGGAGCATGGTGGCAAAAGCCAAGCAGGCTCCTTCACAATGAGCGGACCTCCAAGAAACCTGTTGCCCCATGTTGATAAATTGTGGGCTGAAGGTTGAAGCAGCAGAGGAACTGTCCGCTTCCCCCACTGCACCAGCCCAAAGAATGCTTTGTACAGAAAGAGGGAGCGGTTGGGGGAAATGACTCAATTCCTATACTGCTAATTTGAGACCACAATCAGTCTGTGACCCAAATGTCTGCCTCTGCAAAATTCATAGTCTGGATGTTCTCAATTTGGACAGAAAGGAGACCAGCTCCTTTTGGACACCAGCAGGAGGGCTGTTCATGTGCAGAGAGGCCGAGGAGCTGAAGGAGATGCTCCAAATCTGTCTCCAGGAATTATGAACTCCTAAAACATTGATGATGGCCAGGCAATCACTCTTGGCCCTTTTAATGGAACCTGCCATGCCTGTGGCAGCTGGAACGTCATTACAACCGGCAGCATGGACAGGCAGTCCCATTTATTCTGGGACCCTGAATAGCTCCTCATTCCAATAAAATAATTTTGTGCAAAATCACTGAAAGCAAAAAGTCAAGGCAGAGTTTATAAGCAGGGTGAACTGGGGTTAGGGCAGGGCTGGGGAGCCCATGGCCCTCCAGAGGTTGCTGGAGTACAATGCCCATCACCCCTGCCCATAAGGCCATGCAGATGGGGGCTGATGGGAGTTGGGAGCTTGGCACCACCTGGAGGGCAACCACAGGTACCCCGGGTCAGGGGAGGGGGGAGGATAGACAAAAAGGATATACTTTACTTTTTTGCCATTGAAATATTCACCTCCAAAGAGGATTAGCTCATCTTTCTCAGGATGTGGAGACAGAGATGCGTTGAGCCTGGAGATGGAAAAGTGGGGCAGATTTATATGAAGCGGCACAAACTGGGGAGCTGTTCCATGCATACCGTGCAAAAGTACTTTAGAGCTTTATATAACTCCATCCTGCAACGCTTATGGTGACATGCAAAAGCAGCCACTTTCTGAGATGCATGAAAGTGGTCACTATATTGACGACAGCTTAGGTTCATTACTGTTGTCCATACTAACATAAAAAGAGGGGAAGTATCAACACATTTAATTTCAAAATCAGAGTATCATTTATTTACTTCATTTATATTCCACCACCACCCCCACCCCACCCCGCCGCAAGGAGCTCAAGGGACTCTTCCCATCCTCATTTATTCCACACAACAACCTTGTAAGGCTGAGAGGCAGTTTGCAAAAACGCCAAACCAATAGAAATACAAGAGCAAACACATAGTTTAAACAAGTCTCAAAAAAGACTATTAGGTAAAAACAAGCACATTTTTTTAAAAAAAAGTTAGTAGAAAAAATATTAGAGAATAAAGCCAAACGATGAGACCCCTCTGATCTTTTAATTATTCTGAATGCTGCACATTCAATGCTGGTTCCAGCAAGGCTGGTAAAATTATTAGGGGTTGTTTGTAGCCCACACTTCCAGAAAAATAAGACCTCTGTGCACATTCTTACCTTGGGGAGGGTGGGGGGCAGCTTGTCTCAACCACTTGAGTCTTCTTAGCATCCAGTGTCTGGAATTCTGCTATCAAAGCTTCAAGATCCTCCTTTAAACAGAGAGAGTCTGTTCAAGAGCATTTCACAACCAGGTGCCCTCCATGAGTTGTTGGACTACAACTCCCATCAGCCAGCACAGACTGAACCACAAGATCTAGAAGGAATTTCCCCTCCTCAGGTGATTTGGGGGCTTATTCTATTACACTGCTCTCTCTCTCTCTTCTTGTTCTCTCCCACCTAGTACTGCCACAGCCCCCCAAACCTTTATTTTTAAAAGAGCTATAGCTTAGTGGCAGAGCATCCTTTGCATGCATAAGGTCCCAGGTTCAATCCCCAGCAGCACCTCCAGATAGGGCTGGAGACACCCCCTGCCTGAAACACCAACATCACGGGAGGGGTGTTTCCAGTTACCCCACCCTTTGCCCTTGGAAGCCTTCTAAGCGGCTGGAGAGGCACACTGAGCAACACCTTGGGAGGCGTGCTTCTAGGACTAAGGCGAAATGCGAAGCTCCTTTATTATTTCCGCTATTGAACGCTGCGTGTTGTTTAAATAACCTCGTTATATTTATAGGATCAGAATGTGGGCTTTTGTTTTTATATTTGTTATTGTTCTGCTATGTTACGAAACTGTTGCCATGTTCTGCTATGTTACTATGAAATTGCTTGAAATGCATCCCTGTTTTTGTTGTTGTTGTAAGCCGCTTTTTTGAGCATTTTATTTTGTGGGAAAGAGGCATACAAATAAAATGAATGAAACGAAACCTCTGGAGAGCTTCTGCCAGCCAGAACTGAGCTCAATGGACCATGAATTGCATTCCTCCCCCCCCAAAAAAACCCCATAGTTGATGCACCTTTTCTTTTAGAGGGGTGGGGGCTGAAGTTTGCACATAAATTCAGCCAAGGGGGCTTTTTTCTTTATCCAGGAAATGCAGACCTGTTGAGCTTCTGCCTGCAGCGAAGCTCTTAAAGGCACAGGAGCCCTGGCGGGAGGGGGGCAGTTCAACTTCCTTTGGGCTCACCTGCTCCTTCTTGGCCCTCTTGGAGACTTTCTTTTCCATCTTGACGGCTGTTTTCTCAGCCCCCTTCACCTTCTTCTCCTTCTTGCTCTTCTTGCCCATCTTTGCAGCGGTTGAGGCCGCCTTGCCAGCCTCTTCCCTCGGCACGCAAAACACACGTGCCCCGACCCAGCCTTGCCTTTTCCCAAGACCCCAAACAAAGGTCATTTCCTGCCGAGGGAAGGAGCAAAGGCGGCAGGAGGGATCCTTCTCATCCGCCACAAAAACTAGACTATTGCCATCTGCTGGAAAGGAAGGCTCCCTGCCAGGCCTTCGGATCAGGCGAAAAGTCTGCGGTTGCAGACAAAGCGGGCTGATTCGATGCAAGTCGGTGGCCGCTTATTCCATTTTGCAAATGAAACTGTGCAAAGCGTCTTGGCAGCAGGCACGGTTATCCTGAAGAATACGGCTTGAACGAGAGTGGTGCGTGGTGGTTATAGTGTCGTCGGAATGAGGCCCTGGGAGAAAGCAGGGTTCAAAAATCCCCACTCGAACATGTTGCACACTGGGCCACTTCCTCAGGCCAGTGGCTGCCTCTCAGCCTAACCTACCTCACAAGGCTGTTGTGGGGATTAAAGGAGGGGGGAGCTCCTTGGAGAAAAATACAAAATATATTCTTCCCTGGGAAAGATTGTTTGTGATGGATAAAACAACTTTTGTGCTGTCCCCAGGATGTTGTATGGGTGGACATTTGAATAAATTTTAAGGATTAGTAGGAATCAGATTCCTGTATTGCAGGAGGTTATAGACAACCCTTGTTGCCCCTTCCGACTCTGTAATTCTAAGCCTCATCAGCTCTAGCAAGCATAGCCAATGGCCAGGGAGGATGGAAATCGTAGTTCAGCAACTTCCAGAAGGCCACGGGTTCCCCACACCTGATTTACACATCGGTTTCTTCTCAAAATCAGTGAACAAAGGGAAGGGATGGGGCTTTTTTCCAGCCAGAACTCACAGGAACTCATTTCCGGCACCTCTCAGGTGGGCGCCATTGCCATTATAGCAGAACAAGGGAGGTGTTCATGGTGAGTCCCGGCACCTCTTTTTTTCTAGAAAAATAGCACTGGGAAAGGATATTGTAGAACTGGGAAATGTTCACAAAAGGGCAGCCAAAATGACCAAAGGACTGGAGCTGCTTCCGGATAAGAAAAGGTTATAACATTTGGGGCCTTTTAGTTTAGAAAAAAGTTTGGTAACAGGAGATGTGATATAGGAGAGTACCGCCTCGCCGCATTTCTCCTAGCCTAGCACAGCACCCCCAGCACAACGACTGGCCGAAGCCCAGTGGGCCAGTGCCTCACAACAAGACTGGACCACCTGCACCCCGAGGGGCTCAGGACGAGGCAGTGCGGGGGGGGGGGAGTAGGGACCTCTGGACCTTCCAGCCCCAGGACCCAGTGTATGCAAAGAACTTCGGGGTGGGCCTGACATGGGTGCCCACCACAGTCACCAGAGCGACCAGCCCCATGTTGTACGAGGTGCTAACGGAGGGGGGACAAAGCTGGCACCGCCACTGCAATCAGCTATGGCGACGATTCCCGGGGGGAAACCAGGAGGAGGGCTGGACTGAGGAATCCCAAGGGGGCAGCTAGGAGGGGAGGCCTGTAGAGCAGAAGGAGCGGGCAAGGGAGGCAGAACTATTAAGTCCAGAGGTTACCCCCGACCATAGCTGCCAAGCGTCCCGTTTTTCGCGGGAAACCCCTGGGTTTTAATCCGTCTCCCGCTGTTATCCCGTATAGAAAAAAATTGCAGAAATCCCCCAGATTTCCTACCTGCCAGGGAGGCTCCATTTCGGGTGCCGCTCTGCCCATGTCAGGGCACCAGAAATCGGGCAGCGCCGGCACTGGAAGTTGCTTCTACGCATGTCCAGACATGCGTAGAAGCGACTTCCGGTGCCACGCCGCTGCTGATCCTGCATTTTTCAGCAGAAGAAACCTTATAGGCACAACAGAAACTTAGAAGGGAGGGGTGTTAGGCTGGCAGCTCAGGTCCTGCTTGCATGTTTCCTGCAGGCATTTGTGTGGCCACAGGATGGCAGACTAGATGGGCCATTGACCTGATCCAGCAGGCTGGTCTGTTCTTATCTGGAGGGGCTCCTAGAGGTCGTTCCCCCCCCCCCCCCAATGAGAGCTGCTTTAGCATTCAACGGGTTGTCCCTAGCATGCATGGAGGGAGATGTCCCTCTGCCTCACTACACATATCAGATTTCCTTTGCTTTTGTGGACACGAATGCACCACTATAGAGAGAATCTGCTGACAGGGAAGAAAACACAGGTGCCCATTTTGCCAAAAAAGAAAAAAACAGAGAAACTGCCGACTGCAATGTCTGCTGTGTGAAGCAGCCCCCTGCTGTCATCCCTGGCGCTGGGGGAGGATCTGAGGCCTTGGCTTGTTATTCCAAGTCACTGTCTGGACTAGGTTTTCATTCATTTGCTTGGGAAATTTGTGCAGCATTAGTAATGCAAAACCAACGCACATGTCTGAGACCCGTCTGGACTGGAGCATCTCCCAAAAGCGGGGGAAAGAAGGAGGGAGGCCTGCCTTTCTCCTTTTTATCTGATCACACACAAAGTATTTCAGATCAAGATTCTTAACCCTGAGGCCTGTGATGTTTTGTTGATTCATGACCAGGTGAGGGTGTTGGGGGGGGGGGAAGAATGCCCTACCTGCCCCCTTTCTGGAGAGCACCATCACTTATTTGCCACTATTGCCACCTAGCTTAAGGTTATCAGTTGTTGTTTTTTTCAATGAATCCGGGGACACTTTTCAACTTCCTACTAAATAGATGGATTTTGTCAGGGGACTGATTTGTAAATCCACGGACTGTCCAGGGAAACGTCTGGTAACCTTAACCTTCACTCCGTCTGTGAGATGCTCAGGAGGGCATGGAACAAGCAAGCCATCACCTTAATAAAGGAATTGCTTTGGCAGGTTCCTCAGCCTCTTCTACTAGATCCCAAGGCTTGCTGGATACAGGATCGCAGGCCTGGAAGGGACGCTAGGATATCATGCAGGCTGACCCTGTGGGGATTGAAACCAGCATTTCCAAAGGCTCGAATCCTGCTTTCCCCAGATATTTGTGGTACAACACAGGTAGAACACGAAGGCACCTAAACGCCGGCAACCTGTCTGTTGCGTCGTTGCTGACCCACCCTGTATCACATGTACTTTGCGTTCACCTTATTTCCTGTTAATACATTAAGACTTTGGTTGTTTCTGTGCCTTCGTGTTCTGCCTGTGTTGTATCACATTTGAACTCTGCACGATTTGGCAGCATTGGCCCATTGTTTTGGCTTTGGATTCCCCAGATATTTAGCACCACAACTTCCATTATTATTATTATTATTATTATTATTATTATTATTATTATTTCAATTTATACACCGCCCTATACCCGGAAGTCTCAGGGCGGTTCACAAACAAGACCACAACATATACCAAAAACAATAACCCAATAAAAAACCCAATAAAAAAGGTGTAAAATGAAGGCACCAGGTGAACTTCCCTGGGGAGAGCACTCCATAGATGGGGAGCCACTGCAGAGAAGGCCCATTCTCATATTGCCACCCTCCAGACCTCTCAAGGAGGTGGCACACAAAGGCCAGGTTAGGAAAGGCTGCATGAGTCCAACACTGGTTCCGGGTTTCAGAGGACCCTTGAGCAAGATGCCTTCAGTGCCACCCTTTCCCTCAGTGGGCCACGATCCTCCTCCTTATTGACATTCCCACTGCCCATTTATTTGCCCTCTTCTTCTAGACCAGGCATCCCCAAACTTTGGCCCTCCAGATGTTTTGGACTACAATTCCCATCATCCCTGACCACTGGTCCTATTAGCTAGGGATCATGGGAGTTGTAGGCCAAAATATCTGGAGCTCTGGAGTTTGGGGATGCCTGTTCTAGACCCTATAGAACTCCCTATAGAGAGAGCGTGCAAGGCAAACGAAGCAGTCTCTTCTCCTCACTCCTTGCATTCTCAGAAAGGGCAAGTGGACACAAGAGTGGGAGGCTCTGGGGGTTGGCAGTGTGAGCCTCTGCAAGGATGGGGACCTTGGCACCCGCCTCCAAATGCCTATGTCTGGCTCTGGCTCCGCTAACCACTATACTGGCTTCCTTCCCAGAGGGGGTAAAGTGGAGTCCCCCTGCTCACATCTTACTTCTTCAAAGGAAAGGGGAGGGTGAAGGTCGCTGTTGCCCAAAGATTCCCAGGGGAAAGCACCCCAAGGTCTTTTCCTTGTAACCAGACGTAGAGGGCCACCTAAATTAATTAAGCCGCCTAAAGCTTCTTAAGAAGTATTAAATCTCCACTGTATGTTAAGCTGTCGAGGATCAGACAGTCAAGGGGAGAGATGCACAGCAAGGTTAATAAAATTGGCCATTTTTCTGTAGCATTTCCAATAGCATATTTAAGAAAGGTTTGTAGCTGGGGTTTCTTGCCTGAGCACATTAAGGGTGGGGAGGGGGAGTGATTAAACCCCTAACGATGCTCAACTTTGTCTTTGAAAATTAGCTTCAAAGGAGTTAAACATTCAACTAAAATAGATTATAGGAGCAAAGGGTACCTGCTGCCCACAACTGATGTATTAAACAATAATTAAAACATTTTTGTTGCAAGTTCTGCAAAAGGTTTCAAAGTCAGTTAATCAACCCAGTTAATCAACCATGAGCTGTAGCTCTAATTAGAAAAGCGTCTCATGGAAAACATTCAGCTTGCTATAGTTTTTCTAGATCAAGGGTGGGCTACCTTTTTTTCTGGAGAGAGAAAGTCACATTCCTTAAGGGGGCTCCGTGATGGCTGTGAGTGCGGCCAAAACCACTGCTATGCAAGGGCATGCCCCCTCTCTTTCCTGACCCTCTCTCTCTCCCCCCCATAGTTCTCCTCACCCAGTGGAGGAACAGATTGCTTTTGAAATTAGGCTGAGAGCCACAAAAATAAGTCTGAAGATGGATAACATGGAAACATGAATACCTTTCTGCTGCTAAACACTGATCCAGAGCTGCCAGAGATCTCATCAGATAAGGAAACTGTGACATTTACAATTGGGCTCACCAGCTGCTAACAAGATGCTCCAGAGGGTTGCTTGTCTGCAAAAGAAAAGCCCTGCAGGATCAGACCAATGGTCCATCTGCTCCAGCATCCTGTTCTCACAGTGGCCTCTCAGGTGCCTCTGGGAAGCCCAAAAGCAGGACATGAGTTCCACAGCACACTCCCCACTTGTGATTCCCAGCAGCTGACATTCAACTGGCATTATGGCTTTATTCTTAATATAAAAACACTCCTGACACTCAGAAGATGGAGACAGGGTGATTGGAGGGTGGGGCAGGCTAGGAGTCAGGCATCACTGTGGATCTGGACATGGTACCCGGTGCTGCCTCACTGCCTCAGTAGTGACTAAGCCTTGAGTGCGTCGAGCACAAACATGATTGAAAACCAGATTTCACCTGATAACGTCGAGGAGCCAAAATCATGATGAATGCACAATTTTTTAAAAAGACGTCTGCAGTTGAACTTGGAGGTCTGGCTACCCAGATCCATCTGGAATACAATGGATTGCAACACAATTGGGGTTGTGGAGCAATTGCATTCATGACCCTTATGTTTTGGCTGCAGTTGAGCTTCACCCATGACTTTATAGGGAGTACACGCTTCTTGGCTGGGGGCTGATGCAACTGCGGCTTGGAGGTGACGGGTGCCTCCTTGCTGCAGTGACTGCCAGCCCACACTAGGGGTCAGCATTCTGCAGAGGATCCGCCGGCTGCAGCTGCATCCCCAGCCAAGCAGTCTGCACCTCTGCTGCTTGGATGGCGCAAGGGATGCCGAGGAGTTGCATCATACCAGGGGGGCTGGTTTGGCTTCTTCCTCCTTGTGCTCTCAGGGCCAAACAAAAGGCTTCGAGTGGAACAAAAGAATATCATTGACTGCATGAGGTGCGGGGGGGGGGGCACCTTTCCAGACAGCTTGTCTCCAAAAAAAAAAAAGCTTCTTAGTTCGCCCAATCGGAACTTCTTTGGTACACAAAGGCTGCTGAAACAGGCAGAGACACAAGCAATCTTGCAACGAGAGAGAGAGAGAGAGAGAGAGAGAGAGAGAGAGAGAGAGAGAGAGAGAGAGAGAGAGACTTAAAATTACATTAATATGCATAGGTATATAGGTAAAGGTAAAGGGTCTCCTGACCAATAGGTCCAGTCGCGGACAACTCTGGAGTTGCGGCGCATATCTCACTTTACTGGCTGAGGGAGCCAGTGTACAGCTTCCGGGTCATGTGACCAGCATGACTAAGCCGCTTCTGGCGAACCAGAGCAGTGCACAGGAACGCCGTTTACCTTCCCGCCGGAGCGGTACCTATTTATCTACAGTACTTGCACTTTGATGTGCTTTCGAACTGCTAGGTTGGCAGGAGCTGGGACCGAGCAACAGGAGTTCACCCCGTTGCAGGGATTCAAACCGCCGACCTTCTGATCGGCAAGCCCTAGGCTCTGGTTTAGACCACAGCGGCGCCACCCGTGTCTCCAGGTATATAGGTAGCTCATCCCAAAATAACACTATCTGGGGGGCCTAACCTGCTCCTCCACTCACAAGGGGGGAGCTTATGCCCAGTCCTCCACTGTCTGCAAGAAGGATTGTCCAATGTGACCATTTTAGTTTCCCATTTTTCCATTCTTATATTCAGTTCTTCACATTTCCCCAGGTTTTTTGTAAAGGACCTCACTACAATTCATCAATATCTTAGTGCAAATTTATCCTAACATGGACACAACCAGTATTTTTGTTGGGGGTGGGTGGGTGGCGGCAGACCTTTTGTTGGGGAGGCAGGACCTCAGCTATGTATTTTTATTGATTTAGGGGGGCAGCTGCCCCTCCCTACCCCTGCAGACTACGCCCATGCTAATATACACACTTTTGTATGCAAGTTTGCCTATCTACACATTTTTGCAAATAATTTCGCCAAATATAATGCATTTTTCATCTTGTTGTATCCTAGCTTATGTATTTTAGTATACCCTCCTCGACTGGAAAACTATTCCAAAATCAGGAGATGCGTGAATTTTGAGCGGTGGCTGTATTTTGGTTAATTTATTGTTTCAAAAGGCCTTCCCAGGGAAGTAGAAAGTAGGGATTTGAACTGCGGTCTGCCAGCTCCTAGTCTATCACTATGCCACACAGGCTCTTTTCTGCTGTACACTGCCCTGAAATCTTCATATGCTGGAGGTCAGCATAAAAAAATGTTTCAAATGAATCACAGTAACTAAGCAAGCATCCCACTTCTCATATAGAAAGTGCAGAGGATTCCACGTGGCAGTCGCAGAGGTCCTCACCCCCAAGCTGCAATATCAGAGCCTTTGATCTCCTTTGCAGACCACACAACAGAATCAGATCCTCACGATAGCAGGTGAGGGCCTTTTAATAATTCTTCCTTTAGCTAATTATAGACACGTTCTAACAGAAAAGAAACCAGCAGCACTGTGGTGAGATTGGGACACCCACACAGAAATGACTGCGCAAGAATCACCCATTTCACCAGTGTTTGGTTTTTTAAAATGTAATTTTATTAAAGATTTCCTTGATTTACAAAAGTATGTGTGATGTATTTTTTCCCCATGGAACATTTTTACAAATCAGTTTCATTTGTTGAGACATTAAGAAGAAAAGGGGGAAAGAGGTGGAGGGGAGGAGATGGGTGGGGTGGGGCCGGGTGACGATGTTTCTATTTTACTTAATATAGTGAACAAGCAACGCTGACACCGTTTCACCATCGTTGAAGGAGATGGTGGCAGGAGCAAATCGAGAAGGAAATGTTTGCTCTTTCTGGCTGCTGTTTACCCTCGGACAATGGCTCTAGGGTGTCACCATGAATCAGATTTCTCCATTGGCAGCTGCTTGTCTCCCATCCAGGTTGAAGTGTGAGGAGGCCACAAGCCTAGGGAGTAAAAGGGCAAAAGGGACAAGAGCAATAGTTTTATTGGGGCAGAAGAAAAGGATGAGTGGATTGGCGTGGTGGTGGTGGGGAGGTTAACCATCGTCTGAAGGAAGTGAAGTAGTAGACATGAACAGAGCTGGCATCCGCCATCGGGGTGGATGCATTTGGAATACCGTGCTCATTTCTGGTTGCATCCCCTCAAAAGCACACTGTAGAGTTGGACAACATTCAGAAAGGGGCAACCAAAATGATCAAGAGCAACTCCCCCCCCCCCAGGAGGAAAGATCATAGTGCGTGGGATTTTTTAGTTTAGATAAAAGGTGAGTGAGAAGCAACATGATGGAAGTTTATAAAAAATGGAGAAAGTGGACAGATAAAAGTTTTCCTCCCTCTCTAATAACACTAGAACTCATGGACACCCAATGAAGTTGAGAGTTGGAAGACTCAGGAGGGATAAATGAAAATACTTCATGTAAAACAGGAGTGGCCAACTCCCAAGAGACTGTGATCTACTCACGGAGTTAAAGACAGGCAGTGATCTACCCCCCTTTTTGAGGTTCAGGTCAAAGTTGTTGAGCTTCTCTTGAGCTTTTAGGGAGGAGGAAAGCCCCGTTTTGGGGGGGGGGTGCAAGGCAATAATGTTGAGCTTTTCTTAGGGGAGCCAAAGTTGTTGAGCTTCTTTGGGGTGAGCCAGTGATCAGTGATCTACCACAGACGTCCAGTGATCTACCGGTAGATCACGATCTACCTGTTGGACGTGCCTGATGTAATACTTAGTTGAAGAATGGAATCTGCCGCCACAAGATGTAGTGATAGCCGCCAACTTGAATTGTTTTATAAGGGTTTAGATGTGATAGCTATGGTCTGCTTTTGCTGTCAGAGGCAGCTTGCCCCTGAATACTACCGTAGTTGCTGGAAAGGATTGTTTCACTCAGGTCCTGCTTGCAGGCTTCCCAATGGAGTGTTTGGTTGGCCACTTTGAGAACAGAATGCTGAATGAGATGGGGCCTCTGTGGCCTGATCCAACTTCAGGTCTCTTTCAGTGGAAGTCTGCAAGCAGGACATGAAAGCCATAGCCCTCTCCAATTCTTGCTCACTGGTAACTGGCATTCTGGCTTTGTGCATAGGAGTTGCTTAGCCATTGTGACTAATAGCAGTAGCCACAGACAGATCCACCCTCCACAAATCTGCCAAATCTGCCTTAAGCTAGCAGCTATCACCCACAGCCTGCGGCAGTGAATTCCATAACTGGTTTAATTATGGGCTGTGCAAAGGAGGAGTCTCTTTTGCCAGTCCAGAATCCACTGCCAAACAATTTCATGGGATGATCTGAGTTGTAGAATTATGGGAGGGATACAAAGGAGGAGGGGGGATGTCAATCTGGTTACCTTTGCAAAGGAGATGCTGCTGGACAAATGAACAAAGGAATGCATGACTGCCTCCCCGTACCGATCATGCCAAGAGACCCCAATCATGCCCCATCAGGCTTTCCCAGTGGCTGATATTCTTCACATGACCCCCAATGGCAACCTGAATATTAGGCAGCTCTAAAGGTGGGTTGGTGCTCCCTTTAGGTCACATTGCATCAGAAAAGGCCCCTTTGCGCAACTCATCACAGGGTCCCTCCAGCTGTGCTTTTCATTGTGCGTTCATGATTATTTGTGCTCATTATTGTATTAGAGCAGTTATATGTGAGCCTGCTTTCAACAGTATTTTAGGTTTGGTGGGTCTGTCTAGAGATGATACCTGCCAGGCCTGCTTAGAATCTAGTAGAAGAGGCCACTGAACCAGACAGACAATTGGCTCTGGAAGATAATGGCTCTGGCTGGCCAGTTAAGTACCGTGATTTAACATATCCAAATAAATTGCTCTGTTATAGAGACAAGAGCATGGGCCCTTTCCCACACCACCTGGCTGGATGCCACATCATCCTAGGATGAATAACAATAAGTGGGGGAGGGTGCTGTGGGTGTGTGAGGCTGATGCTAGAAGATGGAGATGGAGACATGTCTGCTCTGTGCTGAATCTAAAGCTGTGACTTCCCTGGAAAATCTAACGGAGAAGCAAGATCCATTGGTGGTGTTAATGCTGCAAGCCCCTTCATCCTAGGCTCAAGTTGTACATATGTGTAAATGAAACCATATATCCGAAGGACGCCATATGCTCCACTGACCTTCATTCCACGGAAACCAAAGCTTGGGTAAGCACTGGAACCCCTTGAGTCTCTTGCTGCTTAGAGATTGGGGGTGCTTGTAACAACACTGTTTGCATCTGCAGACGTTTTGGCACAGGCACGCTGCTTCCTTTCCAAGGACCTGCCATCCTTTTTATACAACAAATATTTTGGGGTGGTTGCTTTCCTGCTTTTGTTGCACTATAGCACAAGAGTGTCTCAATGCAACAACAATGGAGAAGCATCACATAAAGCGGAATGATATGTGAATTGTCCGATATATATCCACTGCTAATGTACTGTGATTGTACCAAGTGACATCCTGCAGAAATAATGCACTCACTGAAACAAACAAACCCCAAACACAGTCTGGCCCATAGGCTGTACCTTCATACTGCCAAGTGTTCCTATTTTCCAGGCACAGTCCCAGACATACAGAAACCATCCCGTTTTCAGATTTGATTGTAGAACGTCCCTTAGAAGGTCCCTATTTTCAACAGAAGAATGTTGGAGGCAGTAAACTTCTGGCAGAAAAAAGTGCAGTTGTCATTGACAAAGCCAAAGGAACTACTGTATGTTTTTATTGAGACTTGGGAAAGAGACCAAGCAAAAACTTCAGTTTAATACCCAGTACTATGCAGATTATGACTTCTGCCTTCACAGTAGTCACTGACTTAACAGGAGGGTATGGAATAGGGCGGGACATGGGTGGCGCTGTGGGTTAAACCACAGAGCCTAGGGCTTGCCGATCAGAAGGTCGGCGGTTCGAATCCCCGTGACGGGGTGAGCTCCCATTGCTCGGTCCCAGCTCCTGCCAACCTAGCAGTTTGAAAGCATGTCAAAGTGCAAGTAGATCAATAGGTACTGCTCTGGCGGGAAGGTAAACGGCGTTTCCGTGCGCCACTCTGGTTCACCAGAAGCGGCTTAGTCATGCTGGCCACATGACCTGGAAGCTATACGCCGGCTCCCTCGGCCTGTAACGCAAGATGAGCACCGCAACCCCAGAGTCGGTCACGACTGGACCTAATGGTCAGGGGTCCCTTTACCTTTACCTATGGAATAGTGCGTCCCTGTTTTCAGCAGAGAAATGTTGAAGGGTATGGTTGCATAGTTTGGAACAAGAAGGATGTTGACATTTTATAGTACGTCCTGTCAAGTTGAAGAGAGGGGGAAATGGACAAGACTGAACACAAGCAGTGGCAGTTCTCAAAATTTCCAGGGTCTCTTCAAATTGTTCCCTGCTATTCCAGCCTCAGGGATTTCCCACTTGAAAGGTTCCCTCACACCCATCCTGCTGAGCCCTGCCTTTCCCACAGAGGCAACTGCCATCTGGGCCTGCTGAATGCAGACCATTCTTTTTGCCTGAGGCTCTACAGCCTAACCCTTGTATTGACTTGTTCATTCACAGCTCAGCTTTTGCCCTCCTGTCCTGTAGCCACCTGTGTTCTTGCGGCTGAGTCTCTCTCACACTCTTGCCTTTGAGGATCAAGGGCTGCTCTTCCTCTTCCTCCTCCTCCTCCTCATAAAACCAGCTTTCATCCTTTTATAGGGAGGGGGCAAAGGAGTTGTCTCTCCCCCCCCCCCCGCCGCCGCTGTGTGTGGTTTCCCTTTCAGCTCCCTGACATGTTGCTGCCTTTCTACACCACTGTAATTAAAAGGCTGGTGGCCTGGCAGAGGTTTCTGAAGCAATGCCACAGCTACAGAGATGGCTCAAGCAGTTTCTTCTGCTGCCTGGCACAACTGGGCTCCAGCAATAACAAAAAGTCTTGCATCATTAGATTGTTTGAATCACTTTGCAATGGGGCAGCCCTCAGGATTGGGGCAAGGCTTTCATCCCCACGGAGGCAACAAGACACACAGGCCTGAGAAAGGCACAGCAAAAGGATTTTCATTAGAAGCAACACAAAACACCACCCCCACTTTTCTTATCCTAATCCAAATCAAGATTCACAGTTAAGTAATTCCTTAATTATAACCAGCCAAAACGTCATAAAAATGTCACAAGCTTTTAAGTTCTCTAGAATTCTTCATCAGGCAAAATGTTGCACAAATCTCTTGGGGGGGGGGGGGAGGGAATACCCCCTGCCTCAAGAAAACTTCTAAAATATTGGCTCTAGTGGCCATGAAGTAAGACTGCGAGGATATAAGAAGAGCCCTCCTGGATCGGCCAGTGCTGTCCAGCATCCTGTTCTCACATTTGGTCAACCAGATGTCAACGGCAAACCAACAAGCAGGATCTGAGCACAACAACAGCCTCACCACTTGTGATTCCCCGCAACTGGCATTCAGAGGCGTCCTGTCCCAACTGCTACAGGTATCAGGGTATGCACTGAGGATTCTGGGACAAGGAAGCAAGGCTGCTCCCCATTTCTGATAATGTCTGGTTTGGAAACCCAGTACGTTTCCAAGCACAATTCAAAGTCTTGGTGCTGACCTTTAAAGCCATAAACGGCCTCAGTCCAGTATACCTGAAGGAGTGTCTCCACCCCCATCGTTCTGCCCGGACACTGAGGTCCAGCGTCGAGGGCCTTCTGGTGGTTCCCTCCCTGCGAGAAGCCAAGTTACAGGGAACCAGGCAGAGGGCCTTCTCGGTAGTGGCACCCGCCCTGTGGAACGCCCTCTCATCAGATGTCAAAGAGAAAAACAACTACCAGACTTTTAGAAGACATCTGAAGGCAGCCCTGTTTAGGGAAGCTTTTAATGTTTAATAGATTATTGTATTTTAATATTCTGTTGGAAACCACCCAGAGTGGCTGGGGAAACCCACCCAGATGGGTGGGGTATAAATTATTATTATTATTATTATTATTATTATTATTATTATTATTATTATTATCTTTTCTAACCAGGATTCTGGAATCACAAGGCGCTCACCACCCCACACACCTACACAACTCTTTCCCTCTCTATTTCTGTGAACCTTTTTAGTGAACCTTTTGCGCTCTCTTTTTCTAAGAAAAGAAAACCAGAACCAAATAAATAATAATAATAATAACCACCATCCATTCTTTGCAAGTAGGAGTTAGTTTGCTGAAATTCCTGGCTATGCTTTAGTTATCACACACTGGCTCATATGCATCTTTTGTGATTCAGCTAAAGTTGTAAGACTAGCACCAAGTTCCTTATTCTGGAAAGCAAAGAATTTTTTGAACCTGTGTGATGAATTTCCCTCCAGCCACTAAAAAAGCTGCTAGCCCCCCTGCTTCCCTCTCCTCCACCCCTTGCTCAAACACGCAACTGGCACAGGTGGTGTTCTAAAACTGAGGCACATCTCATCAAAGAAGAGGGGGAATAAATGGGGAGAGGGGCTTCCTCTTGTTCATACCCTACAATTCTCTGCGTCTGCTGCGGGAATTGCGGAAGGTGTGGAATTCTGGGCATGCCAGCTGGGGATGAATTTCCTTGTGGCTTGGGGAGACTGGGGGTACTCATTCAGCAAAACCCAAAGGGGAAAAGGCACCCTATGCAACCCATAACAAGCAAGACTATCTGTAAGCCAGAACAAACCATCAGCATGTCTTCCTAAAGGCTTCTGGCTGGCTGATGTGAGAACAATACGCTGGACTAGGTGGGTTGTGGCTTGATCCAACAGCCCAGGCTCTTCCTCTGTACTTAAGTTTATATATAACAAGTACCTAATATAATATGCTAGGTCCATGCCTGTAAGTCCACAGTCAGAAGGCCAAAGTCCATGCGACATCAGAGACACACAATTGCATCCCGCAGCCTGCCTTCTTGAAGCTGCTGTTAGCAGTGGCATGCATCCCAGTCTCCAAGCTGCAAAATACTGTAGGGGTCCCCGTGTGTACCAGGATTTGGTTTCCTTGGAATGAAGGTCAGCGGAGACTGTGGTGTCCTTAGGATGCATTGTTTTACTTACAAATATATGTACCACCTGAACACAGTATGGATGGGGTTCACAGCACTAGCACCCCCATAGATCTTGTTTCCCCTTTAGGTTTCCAGAGGAGCCCCAAAGTCCAGCACAGAGCAAGATATGTCTCTGTGTCCACACATGCCACAACTCTGGCTACTGTTCTTCCACATGGGATCATGCAGCCTCCAGTCGGGCGAGGGGGGTGGGGAAAATGCCTACCCCTCTTCTTGGAGAGCACCATTGCTTAGCTTTTCAACTAGTGTGCTGTGGCACCCTGGGGGGCCTTTAATGGTGATGAGGGGTGCTGTGGGCAACAGTGGCCTCTGTCCCTCTTTGCTTCCCTCCCTCCTCTGATGCCCTCTTACATCTCTGCCTCCCAAAGGCTTGCACAGCTGTCTATTGCAGCAGCCCTGGCTATAAGCTCCCCAGATAAATGCTGTCTCTGAGAGACACCTCTCTTGAGGGGGGGGCAGTTCAGAGACCAGGGGTGGCAGCTGTAGCTGCCCAGAGGACTCCCAAGGAGAGAGGGGAGGGGAGGAGGCCGAGGGAACACTTCACAAGGGAGGGTGTTCCAAAAAGGGCGAGAGACTGCCAGCTCTGCAGGCAAGGAGTGGTAAAACGGGCTCCTGACCCCCCACAGGGGTGCCACAGAAAGAATGCAGTTGGTAGAAGGAGCCATGGACTCAAAAAGTTTGAAAACCTCTGGCTTAGCTCATCCTTTGAGACTCTGATGAGCACTTAACCGCGCAGCTGGTCTGACAAGGCCCCGCAGAATCAGGAGCATAAAAATCTGAAGGGACCCAGAGTGTCATCCAGTCTGACCCCCTAATTCAGTGTTTCTCAACCAGTGTGCCTCCAGATGTTTTGGGACTACAACTCCCATCATCCCTGGCCACTGGTCTTGCTAGCTAGGGATGATGGGAGTTGTAGTCCCAAAACATCTGGAGGCACACTAGTTGAGAAACACTGCCCTAATTCACTTAAATAATAAATTATTTTTTAAAAAACATAGAGCTGCAAAGAGGATGAACTGGATACACCCTCACCCCACCCTAGGCAGCAAAAAGGGCATTTTCCCAGGAACAGGAATACTGTGCAGAAAGAAGACGTGGCTTTGGGAAGCAGGAGGAAGTAGACAGGACGGCATCTCCAGGGGGGTTATAGAAACATCTGGAGTCACAAGACTCATGAAAATAAAGACTCCCTAAATATTTGTGATGCCTGTTCAATATAACAGCTGCAGGGGGTAGGAAATGCAGAATAAACAACCAAGACTAATTGAGGAGGAGGAGGAGGAAATGCTCCAAGATCCGAGTTCTGCCATGCCTTGTTATCTAGATGCACTTTTTTGATGGATGGGGTTTTGATAACATACACACAGTCCCTTTTATCTCCAACATTTGTGTTTTTCTTGGCTCTCAGAGAAAGGGACCGTTTGTGATGACAGCGGATGCAATTAACTGATCTGCAGGGAGCACAATATGCACGCGGGCCAAGCGAAACACGCTCCCGAGACCTGGGCGACAAACAGTGGTGACCTCAAAGCTTTGCCTGAGCCCTTGTCCAACAACAGGTTGCTGGGTTTTGAAAAATAAAATGTAATCTTATCTCTAAACTCAGACAATCATCTTTACGTGGGGAGATCCAGGTGAGTAAACAGAGTTTGAACTGGGCATGCAAAAGGACACAGAATCAAAGAGTCGTTTGGGGTCTGAAAGGCTTTCTAAGGTAGGCCCCAAGGGTAGTTGCCTACCAGCCATCTCCCACATTATTCCTGCTCATACCAAAGTCAGATGGTTGAGTGACAACAAGACTGGAGCCCAAATGGAACTGCTGGGAACAACTGGGAGTTACCAGTGTGCTGAGGTGAACTCTGAAGTATGCAAAAGCACAAAGCATTTACCGTAAATGAAAAAAACCCAAAGGAGTCGACTCTTACCCTGGGTTTCACTTAGTAGTTTTAAGCTCTGTACTTGCTTTAGATGGCTCTGTGTGTTACCTGAAAACATGGTCAGCAAACCCTGCTCATTCTACTGAGACGTCTGTGCCGAGTCCTGCCCTTCCGGCACCCGCAGGACCTCCAGGAAGGTGTGAGTGTGCTTGGTGGCCACCAGGAGCCATAGAATTTCAAGCATCTGGCTGTGCAGATGTTGCCGGCTTAAAACACAGCTAGGCGGTTCTTTTTCTCAGTTCTGATTGAAGCTGGTTTTGGGGAAAACACACCAGAGTGCAGTAATTCAGAAGAAACAACAGGATAGATATGGAGCTTGTCCACACTTCCTCTTATCTCACTGAAACCACTCTTTAGCAGTTGGAGTAAAAGGCAATTCTGGTTTCCCCTAATTTCCTAATCTATCACTAAAGAGCAGGTTTTCTCTTGGAATAGAGTGGGGCAAGGGGAAAACCTCTCGGAGTCATGCTTTCCAGGCATGGGACAAACAAGTGTGGATGATTCCACGGACAATGGAAAATGTAGTGTATGCACTGCTTCGCAAACGCAATGGGAGCACATTGGACACAGAGTGAACAGGAACGTGCACACAGCCTCCAATGAAAAGAAAAACAGGACAAGGAGAGGGAACTTGCCTGTTCAAGCAACTATCAGCTCATAGCTTCCTGGAAGAGGTCGTGGCTGGCTGGATTATTACTATTATGATAAAATTTATTACCTTACCATCAGGTCCTAGGGCATGTTATGACAAGTTACGAATCAAAATTAAAACAGGAGCAGGAGCACTCATGTTCAAAGGTAATAGAAGAATCAGAGACCCAGCATGTATATTTTGATTTAATTATGTCTCATATATTAATGGCCTTTAACATTTTGAAAGATAGAACACATCACTGAATAGTTTTTTATGCATGGTTCCTGTCCGCCTACATTTTATAACATCTTATAACCCAGGTGCTCTATAGGCCACAAACAAGAAATCCTATCTAACTCTGAAAGTGGTGTCATTATACCTGAAGGAGCATCTCCACCCCCACCATTCAGCCCGGACACTGAGATCCAGCACCGAGGGCCTTCTGGCGGTTCCCTCATTGTGAGAAGTGAGGTTACAGGGAACCAGACAGAGGGCCTTCTCGGTAGTGGCACCCGCCCTATGGAACACCCTCCCAGCAGATGTCAAGGCAATAAGTAACTATTCTACTTTCAGGAGACAGCTGAAGGTGGCCCTGTTTAGGGAAATTTTTAATGTTTGATGCTGTACTGTTTTTAATATTCGGTTGGAAGCCGCCCAGAGTGGCTGGGGAAACCCAGCCAGATGGGCGGGGTATAAATAATAAATTATTATTATTATTATTATCATCATCATCATCATCATCAGGGCATTGGTGAGTTTGAATCCCAAAATGCAGAATGACCTCCCCAGTGGTTTTTCATTAAATAGCATGGGGGATAAGACTGAATGCCATAGGCCAGAGCCCCAATGTTCCCCAAACCGCACCTTCAGAAATCACTCCTCATATCACCATATATGCAGGTGCAGTAACCACTTTGGAGACTTCTAAGAGAAACATTTTTAAAAAGTAGGTGCGCCGACCCCACAGTTGTTGTTAGGAAAGGTGATCAATGACAAGGCAGACCCTCAGCTTCACCCAGCTGGGAGGGGAAATTGGCATTCAGCTTCTTTTAAAGTGTGCAGCAGGTCCAGGCATTCCAAGCACAGCACACCTCCTTTTTTGGCAGTTTCTTTGGGAATACTTTACTTCTGCTCTCAATGCTACCTCGCCTTGCCCTCCCCTCCCTGCGGGCATTTCAATAATGGGCAAACTGGGTCACGTATGCAGCCGCTAAGTGGGCACCACTCCCTTCCCACAGTCAGCCACCCAAACATTGCTCCATCTCATCCATTTGCCAGCACCTGGGGCTTGAAACAAAGGGCAGAGTTGATTGTTTCGGTAAGCAAAGTGTGGGCTGGGATGGCAAAGAAACAAAGAGCACCTGTTCAAACCTGTGTCCATCCATGCTTCCTCCTCTCCTGGCAGTGTGACTACATTAGCCCCGTGCCCTCTCTGTCTCTCTCCCTCCATCTCCGCACAGCCACTTTTCCATTCCTCTGCTGCAAGTGCAAAGTGACACACATTGGGGCAACCCCTGGCCCATCATTTCACATATATGCTCCTGGGGTTTGAACTGATAGAACGAGACCTTGGGGTCCTAGTTGACAGCTGAAGAAAGACATTGACCCAGTGTATGTGGCAGCTGTGAAAAAAGGCAAGCTCCATACTAGGGATCGTTAGGAAAGGAACTGAAAACATGGCTTCCAATATCATAGAATGCCATCATGCAAATCTATGGTGCGACCCCATTTGGAACGCTGTGTACGGTTCTAGTCGACTCAACTCAAAAAGGATATTGTAGAACTGGAGGTGGTGAGTCCCATATGAAGAAAGGTTGCAATGTTTGGGACATTTTTGGTTAGAAAGAAAGGGAGTCAGAGGCAACAGGATCGAAGTTTACAACATATGCATGGCATGGAGAAAAAATTGTGCTTGGATGCTGCTTAAGGGCTTCTCATAAGCATCTTGGTCACTGTGTGTACAGGGTGCTGGACCCGGTGGGTCCTCTTTGGCCCGATTCAGCAGGCTGTCATTATGTTCTTAGGAGAGGTGTTGCCTGGCATTATCTGAGCCTTTGCAGATCTGTCTGTCTAGGAAAGCAGAGCTGAGATGACTACCAGCTACAAGAAATCCTAATAAAAATAATAACAGTAAACCACGCAAAATCAACTGCCGGTGCTGCCTGCTCCATTCTGCCTAATGGTAGGACTGGGCCTGAATTCCAGGAGCTGCAGGGCCATCGGTCAGCTGGCGTTTTTTACACTGGCAGTCAGCTGTTCCAAGCCAACGAGGCTACGGGCCAATCTGTGTTCCTCTTCATCACTCCTCACATCTCCAAACAGCGAGGCCTCCACCTCAGTGAAAGCCTTCTGCATCTTCCCTTGGCAGCATGTGCCACGTGTCTGATGCCCATGGACCTGTTTCTTGTAAAAGAAGACTGTGGGCAAGGTGCTATTAGATTTAACATATAATTAAGCTATTTGGAAGTGTACCGGCACAACTCTTAACAGCTTTGCTAAGACATGTCGGTAGTGGCACCCGCCCTGTGGAACGCCCTCCCAGCAGATGTCAAGGCAATAAGTAACTATTCTACTTTCAGAAGACAACTGAAGGCGGCCCTGTTTAGGGAAGTTTTTAATGTTTGATGCTGTACTGTTTTTAATATTTGGTTGGAAGCCGCCCAGAGTGGCTGGGGAAACCCAGCCAGCTGGGTGGGGTATAAATAATAATAATAATAATATATTATTATTATTATTATTATTATTATTATTATTATTATTATTATGTCAGAAAGCTTCGGCCAAATATACCCTATTATGAGTACAGTAACAATGGCTGCTGTTCATTTGCTTCCATTCAAAAATATTTTGCCTGAAAGCATTTCTCTCATTAAAACATATACAGTAATTTTAGAGCCAAAGCATCATTTTATGATTTACACACATGCACACAAAAGTGTGAAAGAGCCCTTAAGAAAATGGCATTCATTTCTGACTAAACTGAGAGGGATCTGGCTCAGGGTTTGCTGTCTCAGGTTCTTGACGTTTTCTTCGGTGCCCCCAAATTCCCTCCTGTCTGGAGGGCTAGTCAAGAGAGCTGTTGGCGGCAGTGATTACTGGATAGTTAAGACACAGTCGGTCTACAAGGCAGTGGTGCAAAAGAAGGGCATAAGCTGGCTCTCCTAGCCTTTCTGTTCTGATACAATAACATAATTCTGTTGAGAAGTTTTAAGCACGGCCCAGTTCCTGCCACATGTAAGCATGAGAGGCAGATCACTCGAACAGGTGGTGTGCATCTCCTCTGCTTCTTCCTTATGCAGCCAGTCGCTTGCTCACTTTTGCAGCGAGGTGCCAGAAAGGTGTGCTGATCTGAACAAGAACCCGATTTGTCACTGGCAGGTGGAGTCTCAGAACAGTGATTAAGGAGCAAATCCAGGATTTTGCAAATTGCCAAGCAAGCACAAAGCAGAATTAATTTCAGTTTTGAAATGTGTCAGAAAGCATGTTCACCTGAAACTGCCTGGCCACTCTCCAGCAACAAAAAAATTCATGGTTTGATGCGAGAACTACTACTCTGGCTTAAACAAACAGCAAGTAGCTGGGGCTGTCAAGGGCTGTTTGCAATTGCAATTAAAGGAGACCATTACAGAGGGGAAACTAAGTGACACTGACCTGCAAAAGAACAAATGGTTCGCTCTGGCTCACTTCTCTTGCTATTATGAAAGCCTTCAGTGTTTGAGGAGTCGTCTGTTCTCGCACCCACTTCTCCCCCCCTCCCCTTGTTTAAAACTGGAATGCCCAGTATTTGGCCAGGAACACACCACAGTCTTGAGAAAGGGCACAGTGACACCAAAGTGAAATCTTCACACTCTAATGGGAAAGGGCACGTTTTCCTCACAACCTGTGCTACAAATTCTACCAGCTCAGCAATTTCACACACAATCTTTTCTTTAGATTCAGTGAGAGGCCCCACCCACCCCGGGAAGAAAACGCTCCTCCACACACCAGTTTCACATGATGAAAAGGAAGTCTCAGGCACAATCTTTTTCCTTCTTTCAATCAACATGGTCTTGCTTTTCAGCAGGGAAGTCAATAACACTTGAAGAAAGTTCCAGAGTCTGGAGTGCTTTCAGATTACACAGGAACACTGCTGGGTTTGCCTCCGCATGGCACATAAGAAGCTGCCTTATGCCATCATGCCCTTGGTCCATCGAGTTCAGTATTGCCTCCACTGGCTGCTGCTCCCCGTAAAAATAAATGCAAGTTTCCAGTCCTCATGGTTCTGGAGAGCTGATTTAAATAGGAACGTTACACAAAAGTTCAGACCCTTGGACCCTCCAGCTCAGCAACATCTTCACTTTCACTCTTGCCTCTACTCTTTATTGACAAATCAAAGATTTTATCTTTATCGTAGTTTTTCACATTTCATACTGAAAAATTGGGGTGAGGAGATGGCTCTCCAGTGTTTCAAGCAAGATCCTTAACCTGGAGATGCTGAACCAAGGAAACTTTTGCACACTGCATGGACAACCTTGCCTCTGACAAGTGTGTCTGTGGTGCATGTTTTTAAACACCAGTCATATTTTTAGGGGCGTACATATTTCTTTATTTTTAGTACGAAGTGCCTGTGGTAATGGGATCCATTATTTTGATTTGCAGTTACCTTTAATGTCATTGTTTGAAAGCCAAATCAGCAGCCCCCAAAGGCAAGAGTTGTAACCTTTTGAAAGAGGGTCACAGTAGCTTCGTATATATAGAGATGGAGGATGTGCATGCAAAAAGGTCCTTTCCACCAGCCCTTATGACCCAGCTGCTACCACCCAGTAACACTGAGCGGAAAGCAGAAGCCAGTCACTTGGAAGGAAGGTTCTGGGATGGGTGGAGGGAAGAGAAACCTTCCATGATCTTTGCTTTATCAGTAGTTACCCTAGTCAGCTTGATTCCCCACCACCCTGGTGGAAAAGCCACGTGGAATATAAATACAAATAATAAACTTAATCAGAAATGCAAGACTTGCTTTGTGACAATATCAGGATTTAAAAATATAAAATAAAGAAGCTCCAAGACAAAAGACCAGCAACAGCAGGGTTATAATTCAGAGCACTTCGTTCAATTTAAAAATCAAACACATTCAAAAGGTAACAGAAATTGTTAATTATGAACAGCAAAAAGAGACCCAAGAGATTATACATCTTTTTACAAGGCGGAATTGACCGAGTTTACTACAGAACTGATAATAAAATAAGAAGAAGGGAGAACAAACAACACAAATATTGGAACAAAGTTTTACCGACAAATGCAAACATCATAATAAAAACGGCACTTTTTGAATTGAGACACTTAAGATATTTATTATTTAAGCCATTTAAAATCTAGCATAATCATTAAATTAGTAAAAAATACTTTTCAAGTGTAACAAAAAAAACTTTTAAAGTTAGGTTTACAGTTTTCCTACATTTTTAAAAATAACTATGTTAAAAGAAAGGGGGGAATTTGTAAGGGAGTCAATATTATATACTCAGGAGCATAAAGATAATCCCATTGGCTGAGAGAGCCTCTGTGCAAGGTCCGTGCAATGGATTGGACTTCCCCATGTTGAGGATTAATTAGAAGGGGCAGCGGCAGAGAAAATACTGCTCCTTCCATGCTGAACTGCAGGACAGAGGAGGAAGGGCTTGCTCTCCTACTCCGGGGAAAGGTCATATAAGATGAAGACTTTGGAGTGGGACACACTTATGAAACACCATGCGCACAGGGGCTTCATGCTCAAGACAGAAATGTTCTATCTGCACATACGGGGATTTCCAAACTATGGCTTCACAGAACATGCTCTGGTTAAGTCCCAGAGAAGCTGGGCCCTAGCAGCCATATGGACCCCAATAAGGCTAAGCCATTCAGCAGCCTCTTCACATAATGCCTTTATTTGTCAGGGGCGATGCCAATTTCAAGACCCGGCATGTCTGCAAACTTCTATATAAGGTGAAACCAACATGTAATAAGAGTCATTTTACGGAGCACAACTCAGCTAGTTATGCACAAAGCGTTCCCACAAGCCTGATGTATTAATATTCTGCTGGAAAGTGATTTTGGTGGGAGTCATTCAGGGGGAGCCTATTTTAGACGAGCAGCGACAAAGTGCATTTCACCCACACTAGGAATAAATGGATATAGATTAAAGCCACCCCAGCTTTAATAATTCATTTGTTGTGCCCCTTTAGAAGTCCTTAAAAATTAAGAAGATTACAGCAAAATTAACACAGGAGGCATGAAAGAGAGAGCTCTTTGGGGAAGCCATGGCTGGCTTGTGCTATCGCTGTGCTTTAAATGTATGGTGGCCTTAGGTAGCATTATTACTCAATGAAAACAAAACAAAAAACCCACAACAACATCATTAAAAGCAACCAACGGCTTTAGTCATCAACTTCATCTCAGCTCTTTTGAGGAAAGTGTTTGGGTACATTCTTTTAATAAAACTTAAGGACCTAAAGAGACAATGCACAATTAGGATGGCTCCACAATTTGTTAGCCATTGTGTTTGATGCCTTGTGCGGAAAGAAAAGGGAGCCTCTTACCCAAGGCCTTTCGTTAGGAATAATAATTAAAGAAACAAAGTTAACACAAAACAAAACATTTCATTGCAAGTCCAGAAACTGCTGTAGTGGTTTGCAAAATAAAATAAAGCACATTATGAGCGTCATTGGAATTACTGTCGTATTCTGCAATAAAAAATGGGGGAGAGAGGTTCAGTCAAACTTAAAAGAGAAAAGATATCCCAGTGGCATTTAACTACTGCTAGGGCCAATCTTGATCTGTTACCTTCTTTTAAAAATGTATACAAATACATATCTTTTCAAACTGGGTATTTCTTACCTTCTTTCAAGTAAATACTTAAGAAAGATTTTAGCTGCCAAGAACAGGAATTGGAATATTTTGGATTCTACTTGCATGTGTGAGAAAGGCGGACGCAAACATTGAACTGGACTAAAACTAGCACATTTTCTCAAATCTAAATTTCCAGTGAAGCATGAGGGGAAGCAAGAAAACCACAAAAGCATGCTAGTCTGCCTGCAACTTAACATCCTCAGATCTGCCTCCCCTGCATTCTTGGTTTTACACTACATCTTGCTCTCAAAACCAACTTTTCAACAAGGTGCTTGTACTGTATTAGGCTCTTGCCCAGTACAGTTGTTAGCAGCATTCATCCAATATATACTTACGATAAACATGCCACAGGTCACAATAAACACTGTAAAAAGGTGACCTGTTCTCTGAAAAGGGTGATCATCCACAGGGCCCTTCATATCTTATATAGTACATGATTTGCCCTATTCATAAAAAGTAACTTCAGTGTCAACTTGCTTCCTTGAAGTTCATATTTTAGGGTCGGGGGAATGCAAGCAGTTTTGCAGCACAAAACTCTGAAGACAGATAACGTGTTTGGTACACAGCCACCGATAGAGCTCTAAAAACCATTCGCAGCAGTCATAAAGACTTAGAAATGTATCCCTTGGTAATATTCTGAGCCCTCCAGTTATTTGCCTGCCACTCTTGGCACCACAACAGACGACAAAGTCAACCCTCAGTTGTCTGCCTGTTCTGCTTTTACAAAACTACTTTGCCTATTTGGAAAGAACAGTTGCCACATTTCAACAATACATACATGTTAACAACAAACAGCAACTGCATTATTCTGATACACATCTGAAAAGAGAACAATAGGGAGGTTAAGGCCAACTTCTGTGTTGACAGGGTGGGGTGTTCTTAACTGCTAAGAAGTGGGGTCCGTTAGGCACTTTTCCCACAGAACCCAACTCTCAAAAAAGATAAAGATACAAATATGCCTAACACTTCTGACAACACACACATCTTGGTCACCTCTACTTTGGGCCAGAAGAGGTAGCTGACCCCAAAGAATTCTGGGAGCTCTAAGTTTGTTTGTTAAAGGTGTTGAGAGTTGTTAGGAGATTGCCCTCACAGAGCTAAAATTCCCAGCAGGGGTGGATCTACTATGAAACAAATGAAGCTTAAGCTTCAGGGCCCCTCATCACGGAGGGGCACCAGAAGCAACTTTGGTCCATGTTGCTTCAGTCTGAGTCAAACAACTCAAACTGATTATTATTTTTTGTATATATTTTAACAATACCAAAGTTTGAGAGTCAGGAGCACAGATGTTGAAATGGTGTGGTGATCTGTCATGGAATAACTCCACTGAAGAACAGGGGCTACCCATTGCTGGTTGCGAAGGGGCCCCCATAACAGGCAACCTTCAGGGACCCCAAAATGTAGGCTTGCCACCGATTCTCAGAGTGGATAAATACTTGACCCCTCTTTGCACAGAGCTCTGAGAGAGGACTATAGGGGTCTCTTAACAACTCTCAGCACCCGCAACAAACTGCAGCCCCCAGAATTCTTCTGGAACCAATTACACTCATACCTCGGGTTAAGTACGCTTCAGGTTGAGTACTCCGCGGACCCGCCTGGAAAAGATTAATCCACTTTCCATTACTTTCAAAGAGAAAGCTCACTTCAGGTTAAGTACAGACTTCTGGAACCAATTGTGTTTGTAAACTGAGGTACCACTGTAATAATATTTTAATCAGGTGACACCTGGGGTGGGGGATTCCTGCGATGCAAAAACAGGGCCCCCTAACTCATATTCTCCAGGATTAGGATGACATTGTTATTAAAAACATTTAACTGACGGCTAAATAAATACATGCATATCATTAATTACGCTAAATGCTTGGTCCTCCTCGAAAAGGTCGCCTTGCACAAAGTGGGTAACCAACAGCAAAACCTGCATTTTTAGCAGCACTGATACTGGTACACTGTGTCCTGGACATTGTGAATGCCACTATAAAAAGGCAGGCATTTTATTCCTCTTTTGTAACAAAAGTGGGCCAAAAACATAAAGCAATTCTCATCCAAAAGAAGTAATACATTCTTCCTTTTGGTTTCCCATGGAAGGACTTGATTGTTGGTTCCCCGCCCCCCCACACCTTTGCCTGCTGGTTTAGCTAAGAAAATACAGATTCTCAGCATGGCTCCCCTGGCTTTATACGTGTGTAGGCCTCTTGGATAGCACAAACTGCTGGGATCACGAGCAGGAGGACAATTGTGCTCATGCCGTGGGCTCCCCATGTGGGCATCTGGGACCCAGGTGGCGCTGTGGTTAAACCACTGAGCCTAGGGCTTGCTGATCAGAAGGTCGGTGGTTCGAATCCCTGTGACTGGGTGAGCTCCTGTTGCTTGGTCCCAGCTCCTGCCAACCTAGCAGTTCGAAAGCATGTCAAAATACATGTAGATAAATAGGAACCGCTACAGCGGGAAGATAAACAGTGTTTCCGTGTGCTGCTCTGGTTCGCCAGAAGCGGCTTTGTCATGCTGGCCACATGACCTGGAAGCTGTACGCCGGCTCCCTCGGCCAATAATGCGAGATGAGCGTGCAACCCCAGAGTCGGTCACGATTGGACCTAATGGTCAGGGGTCCCTTTACCCTTATGCCTCTTGGATAGCACAAACTGCTGGGATCAATTGTGCTCATGCCGTGGGCTCCCCATGTGGCCTTCTGGTTGGCCACTGTAAGAAGAGGGGGTGGCTATGTTCCTCCTCTACTGCTGGAGGCAGTATATGCCTCTGAATACCAGTTGCTGGGAATTGCAAGAGGGGAGAGAGCAGCACTGTGGTTGCAATCAGGTCCAACTTGTAGGCTTCCTACTGGGGCAGCTGGTTGGCCACAGTGAGAACAGGATGCTGGACTAGGTGGGCTCCCTTTGGCCTGATCCAGCAGCTAGGCTCTCCTTAAGTCTGTTTGTATTATGAAAGCATGGGGAGGGGAGGGATAATATCTGCTTCAATTGGTGTTAACAATTCTTGACTCTTAATTAAATGAATCAATGCAGAAGACTGCAATTTCGTGAAAGGAAACTTTGCCAAAAGGAGTTGCGGTCCAACAACACCTGAAGGGCACAGGACTGGGCTACGGTTGCTGTCAAATCATTCCTGGTAACCCCTCCAAACGATGAATTTCTCAGTGTTTGTATTGGAGTGTGAAAGGCACAACACTGGCTTGAAATGGTTGAGGCCAGCTCAGATACAGGCAGCCCAAGAGAAAACACAACTGCCATGCCTAAGGTGGAAGGCCTACAGTAGCTGTGTGGTTAAACGGCCTTTTGAAAAGGACAACCCCAACCCTCAAAGGCCACAACTTCTTTAGGGTTGCCAGTGTGGTGCCCTCTGAATGATGCTGGACTCATCATCTCTCTCCATTGGCTTCGCTGCCTGGGGCTGATGAGAGCTGGAGTCCAACCAAAGCTGGAAGGCAGCTACCCCTGTTGGAAAACATTTGCTACACTCCTTCTATGCCTCAAAAACGGACCATAACACTGCCCTAGTGTGACTGAGCTACTTCCTGTGTTGGCGGATGCTGGAAATTCTGTGGGGCTGGAAGGCGGGACTTCTAGGGGTCAAGTTTAATTCCCAACAAGTAAGGAGAAAACCTTTAAATAAAAAAAAAAGGCTTGCTTTGAAAGACATTCTGTTTCACCCAGGAACAACGGAAGCAAAACATTAACATTGAAATGTATACAAGCAGGTCCCTCTTGCCTGCTTGGTCCCCTAAGATGTGAAGTCACAAGACCACTGCCAGGGGGGCAGGCAATGAGATGGCAGCAGACACTCCAAGCTTGGCCAGTTACAAAGCCTCCACACAGGCTGAACTAGAGCCAGGCACACAAAACTGCTACAGGCCGCCGCTGCCCACCCAGAGCTTCTGCTGTTTGCAAACTTTTGTTCCAAGTCTTCCAGGTTCGGCATCACACGGAACTGTCATTCCCACCCCTTCCCCCTACCAGCCCCAAGGGCAAATGGATGTCACTGGAGCATATAACACTCTGTGCAGAAAGAGAAAGCGGCAGGGATTGGCGTAACCGCTGGTGCAGCCTGAAGTCGCCGATCGATCCTGCAGAAGGTAACCGGGTGAAGGCTGATCATGGAGAGCAAGCTGGATATCTCCTGTAGCCACCAAAGCTGGCAGCGTTTCATTTCTGGCCGCAGAGATCGCCGTAGATTCAGAGGCCCCGGAGGGAGCTTTTAGCTTGGGTGCCCAAGAGGTGTCAACTTAAAGAGCCGCCTGGAAGGAACGTCGCAAGGGTGACCATATACAAAATGTTTATTGCAAGTCAAATACAAAGCGGAACTACATGGGAATCTTAAAAGGGAAAAAGGGAAGAAAATAAAAAGCAGATCCCTAAAAAAAATAATTAACAACAATAATAATTAAAAAAAAAGTTCATGTTGGGGCAGCCAAGTCTTTTTGCGAGTGGAATTAAGTTGATATCTGTGCAAGTCCACAATTTCAGCGTCGCAGTTTTCCTTGTTTTTGCCTGTGTGCGTGTCCATCTGTTTTAAGGAGTGTAAAGCTCGGGGTGGGAGGGGCACAGACATTTTTTTTGCGCCCCAGGAAAACCCTCCGCCGGCAAGAGAATCAGTTGCATTGGATTCTTTGTCCTTTCTGGACATGTGGAGGGGGCAGTTGTGGTCCTGCTGGTGATTCTTGGCAACTCTCGTTTTCCTTTTGTAAAGGAACTCAGGGTGGAGAAACGTGGGCTGCTAATGAAAGAGAGGACTAAGCAAAGGACAGACCCAAGAGTCCAGCCCACAGCTGCACATGTAAACATTGCCATCCTGTTGGCTTCCCTGTTGGTGGGTCTACTGAGGCCTCTTGAGGTTCCCAGCAGAAACTTCTCTTCCTGGATTAAATTTGCACCTGGGACTCTTTGCCTCTTGCCTCTGGTCAGCTGCCTGGCTTGGGGGGAAGGGGAGGGAAGGAGGAGGGGAGGGGAGGGCCATGCAGGCAGCAGGGGTCTAGGGACTTGTCACTGTCAGGCCCCTGGTTTCGAGGTTTGCTTTCTTGTTGAACGAAGAGTCCGACGTACTCGTGGTTTTCAAAATAATATTGTGCGTTGGTCTGGACCGAATGCCTTTTCTCTAGTTTTAAGATTCCTGTGGGACAACCTCCATCATCTTCTGGCACAGGACTGTCGTGGAATCTGTTTTGAGGGAGGGGGATGGACAAAAAACAAAAATTACCAAGCTGCACTGTGAAATGCTTGGAAACCGTAAACACTGAAAGGGAGTTTTAAGGACATTCTAACAAATTGTCATTCTGCTTAGAATCTGCAGGAGTGTATGGCTCTCTCAAATGTGCACCTGCCCACTGCCCGATGCATAGCAAAATAGGTTTGCTTGGTTGTAAGTCGCTTTGGGTTGCCTTGGACAAGATAAAGCGACCAGCAACGTCGTCATCATCATTATAATCATCATCAATAGTAGTAGTAGTAGTAGTAGTAGTAGTAGTAGTAATGATAAAAATAAAAATAAAAATGTGAAAGGTGGTTTGAGCAAGGGATCATGGTGAGTGGTGTGTATGCTCACGTCGCTTTTGCCTCTGTCGAACAGGGCTTGGAAGTATTCCCCCCCCCCCAAAACCTGTAGCACCTGTTTGTCCAGAGGGACAAACGAGAAACAAAGCTGCACCCTGAAGAATGTAAAGCCTCTCTCAAAATGTTCCCCATTCAACTTCTGCCTGCTTCCAGCAAAAGGGCTGGACACTTGGCTTGCACCAACACTTTCTGGCTACAAGGAGATTTTCTTGGGCGGGAGGTTGGTAAACAACACAAGGCATCAAGAGCATTAGCTTTGTATTAAGACACTTGCAAGATATTCCTTCCATCTGCTCTGGAATATTCCATATGCCTCCCCCCTCCCTGGCCACCCCGCTATTCTCTGGAAGGACGGAAGGCCTGCAGCAATTAATATGCTGATTTGTCACCCAACAGCTTTAAAAATTGGCTTCTCTAAGAGCAGAGACTGATACTTGGAAGAGGAAGAAAGTGTGTGCATAAAGGGAGAGAGAATCTGAGAGAGGAACCACTGAAAAGCTCTTGCGTTCTCCACCCGAAAGTGCAGCACTAAACCCTTGGCGCTTCTGCTACTCTGCATTTCTAGGTCAGCCTGTTTGTTGTTGTCGTCTGGAGCCCCCGGAGAGACAGATGGTGGTGTTTAGTTACATGGACACCATCCAGTGAGACTTCTCATGATTCAGCTGTTCAAACAGAACTTTGTTTCTGGGGCTGAAAAAGAAGGAGGGCAGGCCAGGAGACCCAACTGGCCCCTCAACACTTGCTCTGTGCAGTGGACATATATAAGCTGACTGCCCTCAAGTTGTTGTTGTTGTTTAATATATTTTTATATCCCACCTTTCTCTCAAGTTGGAATTCAAGATGACTTGCAGCATTTTAAAAACATCTTCATAAAATGCAAAATAGTGTAGATAAAACTAGTTAAAAGCAATAGCTAAATGACAACAAAGCACATTTAGAACCAGCATGAAAATATTGATTGCCCTGAGAGCATCCCGGTGGTCAAAATCATTTGCACCTAGTTATCAAAGGCCCATCTGAATAGGAAGGTCTTAGCCTGACGGGAAAGTTAACAAGGAGAAAGACAGACTAACAGGGGAGTCGGAGAAGAGAGAGCTAAGAGGACTGTGACTGGGAGCTGATTAAAGTTGCATTTTAGTTGTGTTTAAATAAACCAGATCTTAGGCTTTTCTGCTTATAGGAACAGAGGAAGCTGTCCTCTGCCAAGGCAGACCATTGGTCCACCCAGCTCAATATGGGCTCTCTGGGATTTCAGTCAGAAGAGGCTTTCCCTGCTCTACCTGCAGAGACCAGGGACTGAAATGGGGATGTTTGGCAGGCAAAGGTTGTGGTTGGAGAGTGCGCTGAACACCTGTGGCACCACCAAGCAAGCACAGGTTCTGGAATGAGGGAACTTGCTCAGCTGGCATGATGCAACCTACCTGCAGAGTTCAGGCTTCCTGCAGAGTTCAGACTGGGGTGGGGTTGAGTGTGTGTGGAGGGTTAGGGTTGGAGGATGCAAATAGGCAATGTAGCACAAATAATAGTTCCTAGAACCTAGAATTCCAGCTGCCCCCACAAAATCTGACTGGTCCTTCTCAGTGAGGCAGGAAAAAGTGTGTGCCTGGGGGTAGTATGCCTGTGTTCTTCTTGGTGCTGCTTGGATAAATGCATGAATCTAACCTTTGGAAAATTTTGTAAGTAACGCATTTTAAACTTACTTAACAGTGTGTTGTCTGTTCATTGCAAGAGGAGTAGAAAGAGGGGAACGCTTTGCAAGCTGACTGAACAAGATATGCAAAAGGTTTAACGGTTTACATTCCTAATGCTGCTTGACTTTGTGAGTTCAAACTCTGCTACTAGTGACTCTGTCCTGCCGGAGAGTGAGTTTATTCCCACACTTTGAAACCAGGCATCCAGCTGATTCTTTTGTTATTTATCCCACACACGTGGGTCAAAGGATAATATATTTTCCCTCCCATACTTTTAACAATATATCGAAAGGGGATTTAAAAAAACCCCCCGCACAAATTGATTTAATACCATTATGCTGAGATCAAGAGTATGGATTACTGCTCTTGCACCCATTCCTAACCCGCACAATGCCGCCATCACCCTGCAAGCCAGGAAAGGGACTCACATATGAGCTGGAGAAGCCACTTTGGTTTGTTTGTCCACCAGACCCCAAAGTAGTAAACGGGGACCCCGCTGAGAATGATGGTGAAGCCAATGCCACACTCCTTTGGGGTCATCCAGAAAGAGACGACAATCAGGAATATGCAGGCCAGGATGAAGAAGATGGGTAAAATGAGGTTCACCTGTACATGGGAAAGTGCCGGGGGGATGAGACACAAAAGAGCAGCAAAATCAGATAATTTCTATACCAAAAGAACAAAAACCCATTGGACTAGATTAACCACTCACTGCTTCAATTTTGTTTAATTCAATTAAAAACCTTTATAGACCACTTGGCGACCAAGGTGGCACATGTAGTTCTCCCCCCCCCACAAACAACAACCCTGTGAGGTTGGCAGGCTGAGAGGTAGTGCCTGGCCCAAGGTCCAATCCAGTGAGCTTCAATTGAGGATCTGAACCCTGGTCTCCCAAATCAAACACTCTAACTGCCACGCCACACTGGCTCCCACCCTTCTCCCCACATTTTACAACCCCCAAGAAGTCCATTTAAAAAATAAAGCTAATTTATTATACGCTAGTGTGACAAGAGAGCTTCTCTCCACTTTAACTGTGTAAACTTAAAATTTCTGGTACGCATTTAAATCCCTTCCAGAAGATTGGGGTAAATCTGCAGGGACCTTTGAAGCAGAAACACAAGCAAGGGAAGATCAGCTTGTCCTCAGCTGAATGGAAAAGCCCTCTTACAGCTCACTACTTGGTTCTGGCCTCGAAGCAATGGCACAGCTATGCCCTTTCCCTCCTCCCCTGCTTGCCTTGAGTGCCTTTTTTAGTCTGTAAATCTGAGGGTGAAGCTTCTCTCACTTTTTAATTGATATGAGTCGATTTAGGAAACAATAACTGACTGAAAAGCAGGATGAAAGTATAGTAAATCAATAAACAGAGCCCACAAAAAGAGCCCCACTGGATCAGCCAATGACCCATCTAGTCCAGCATCCTGTTCTCACAACCAGATGCTTGTGGGAAACTCGAAAGCGGGACCTGAACACAACATCTGAAGTCTGCCCAGCTGCGATTCCCAGCACCTGGCATTCGGAACCATGACTGCCTCTGAGTGTGGAGGCAGAGCATGGCCATTGACAGCCTTATCCCCCATGAAAACTCCCACACTTCTGCTGCCGCCACCACATCCCTCTCTCACCTTTATAGGCCTCTCCAGCTCTGGCTTCTTGTATCTCAACCACAACATGCCGATGATAGCCAGGGCCACGCAGAGCCAGTTGAAGAAGCTGAAGAAGTTGATGACTGAGAATATGTCGTTGGAGAAGGCGTAGAGCAAAGTCATGATGCACTGCAGATTTGGAAGGGGGGAGCGGGGAGAGGAGAGGAAACAGATCGATAAAATTCAGGAGTGACCCAAATGGCAATCATTGCCTTTTGATGCCTGCAAAAATGAGAATTAATGGAGGGCGTGGTAGCGCAGGCGATTTTGCCATTTGAACGGCAGCCACTAGAAAACAAACGTGGCTCTTGCACTTGAGTTTTAAACCTTTGAAACTTGTGCAGTGGAGGTAGGCATAGAGCAGGGGTCCTCAAACTTACCCGGCTTCGGGCCGGATGCCCGCCGCGCTGATTGCGTGGTGGGCCAGAGGGTGGAGGAGCGTGCGGCTACACGTGCCCATGCACAAACACTATTTCTGGCACACTCCCGACCTGGAAAGCGCCAGAAATAGCTTGTGCGCATGTGCAGAAGCCTCCTCCAACCTGGAAGTACACCGGAAATGACGCTTGTGTGTGCGCACAAGCTATTTCCGGCGCTTTTCCGGGTTGGAAGTCGGCAGCCGTGCCGGTAAGAGCGGGCGGCGGCAGCAGGCAGTGGGGGTCCCCAGGGGCCGCATAAAAGAGCCTCAGGGGCTGTATGTGCCCCCCCCTGGCCGTAGTCTGGGGACCCCTGGCATAGAACCAGCAGGCAGAAGCAGGAAATTCAGAGCGCAAGCTCAAACAAGCAAGGTGGCTAGTCCTTCTCAGATTTCCCTAAAACTTTAAAAGAAAACAAAAAACCTACGACGCCCCTCTCAGTTCTCCATTAAATGGAAGCCGCTCTCTGGAACAACTCACCAAACCTCAGCCAGGGGGCAGCACTCTGGTCTCTCAAGCAAAAGATTTGCTCAACACAGCAGTGGCGAGTTGGTCCCCCCCTCCAGATGTTGCTAGATTCTAAGTCCACCGCACACACACACACACCTCTGCAACCATGAGCCATGCTGGCTGCTATGGTGGGTGCGGCTTGGAGTTCACAGTCCCTCCAAGTGTCCCAGGGACAGTCCCGGATTTACAAAAGCTGTCCCAGCTTCTGATTTGATCCCAGAATACCGTGCTTTTCCTTATGATGATCTGATTGTCATCAGAGAAATGTTGGAGGGTATGGAGTTACCCGACGCCCATTTGAAGGCAGCCCTGTATTGGGAAGGTGGTTTTTTTTAAAAAAAGTTTAATGTTTATTATGTTTTTATATGTGTTGGAAGCTGCCCAGAGTGGTTGAGGCAACCCAGTCAGATGGGTGGGGTATTATTATTAATTATTATTATTAATTATTATTATTATTATTATTATTATTATTATTATTATTATTAGGGAGGCCTCTATTTTCATCAGATAAATGTTGGAGGGTATGAGCCCAGTGACACCTGCAGGGCTACAGATGTTTCCTATCCATGGCTTAATCCCACACACCCCCTTCCTGAGTGGTCAGTGGGAAGCCATCTCTGATGGACCAGAGTGTCACCCTCTCCAAAAATTCCATCAGCCTTCCGCATTGTCAGGGGAAAGTGACTTCTATCTAGACACACACACACACACACCCGGTCAAAACTGAGTGCAATTCAGCAGGTTGATCCAATCCAGTGTCCATGACTGCTGTCCACACCACGCTCCCCACTGCCAGGCCAAATCCACTCGTGTTGATGACAATGAGAAGAGAAGCAGCTGGCTTAAGCTGGGTGAGAACAGCTTTGCTGTCCTTGTCACCACAGGCTCTGGCATGAGCATCCTGGCACACTCTCAGCCCGTGCCGCAGGGAGTTCTTTGAGCAGCAAGAAGCAGCCAGGAATGCTGCAGAGTGAAAGCTGGGACCTCTCTTCTTCTGCTTTCTTTCCCTCTCCCTCTGTCTGTCTCTCTCTCTCTTTCTTTCTCTCTCTCAAGAAAAAAGAGTGATGCAGCTGTCCGCGTTGCCTCTCCTGGCTCCAACACTGCCTCTTCCACTGCTGCGTCCCCCAAAGCTATAAAGAACAGTCCATGAGGAAATGAGAATGCAAGAGCAGCCCTTCTCCATCTGACCAAAGGCTCATCTATCTTAGCACCCAGCTTCTCTATGTGGAAGCTGACAAGTGGGGGACAAAGCCGCCCCTCTCTGACAGACTTCTGCTGCTGCTGCTCCCTAGCAGCTGGTATTCTGTGACAAAACCTCCAGCTAAAGAGGCAGCGTGGGGCCATAGCTCAGTGGCAGAGCATCTGTCTTGCAACCAGAGGGTTCCAGGTTCAATCCCTGGCATCTTCAGGTAGGGTTGGGGGAGACGCCTGCCTGAAATCCTGGAGAGACACTGGCATCAGATGCCCTTTTAAAATGTGTTGGGGAGGGGAGGGATGATTGGGTTGCTCTTGTTTTTGTTTTTATTACATATTTTGTGTTTTTATATTGTGATTTTATGCTGTGAACCTCTGAGATCTGTGGGTATAGGGTGGTATACATATTTAAGAAGTAGTAGTAGTAGCAGCAGCAGCAGCAACAGTAATAATAATAATAATAATAATAATAATAATAGTAATAATAATAATAATAATAAACAAAGCAAGATGGACCAAAGATCTGAGTCAGTGTAAGGAAACTTCCTATGTTCCTAAAGAAGCAGCATTAGCCATAATGACAGATAGCCACTGCCCATGAATTTGCTCAATCCACTTTTAAAAGTCATCTCAAAATTCCTGCAGGAGTGAACAAGCCCCAAACATTTTGGGGAAGCTGCTCTAATCCTCCTGATCATTTTGGATGAACCTTTCTCCAGCTTCACAATGTCCTGCCCCCAGCCCCAGATGGGACAAGCAGGACAATAGACCCCTAGCCCAAAGGTGGTACAAAGTGCCACAGCTTTAAATCAGGGCAGATCTTTCCCTGCTTTAAGGGACCCAAACGATGCAGCTGTAATAAGCTGACTGAGAAGGTGGGCTGGAAGCAAGCAAGGATAGAGGCAGCTTTGGCTAGTTGGATATGTTCAACAGGTGCTGCTTGGGCACTGCAAACGAAAGGCCCACCAATTCAAAAGCAAAACGCAGGCAGTCTTTTGCAAATACTGTAACAGATTTAAACAGAACACAAAAAAGCTTCAAGTTCACAGGAGCATATGTGGGCTTCAAATAGGTGTTGCACCTTAGAATTCACAAAATATGTATATATAATGGTACAAAAGATATCAATAAACAATAACAATAACTATCAAACCAATTCCAAAAGTGTTCTAAAGGGTCATTTTATATAGAGCTGGAGTGCTGAGTCGATTCAGGGCAAGACCCCAGTATTGTTCATGAAAGAGTTGTTTTATATATAAAGCCGAAGTGCCGAGTTGATTCAGGAAAACAACCCAGAACAGGGCCCTGTTTTGATATGGACGCCTTTGTCAGCTGGTAATATCAAATAATACATAGATTACATCACAATTCTAAATTGGCATGGCTTAAATTTTGCAGTATCACATAGCATTTTATGGCATTTGGTTCCTTACCTAATTTATGAAGTCGTGTTGATTTTTGAAATGAAATTCTATGCGTTTCAAATATCATGTCTGAAAATGATAATAATGCATGCTTTAAGTCAAAATGAATTGTGATGTAATCTATGTATTATTTGATATTACCAGCTGACGAAGGCGTCCATATCGAAACAGGGTCCTGTCCTGGGTTTTTCCCCTGAATCGACTTGGCACTTCGGCTTTATATATAAAACAACTCTTTCATGAACAATACTGGGGTCTTGTCCTGAATCGACTCAGCACTCCAGCTCTATATAAAATGACCCTTTAGAACACTTTTGGAATCGGTTTGACAGTTATTGTTATTGTTTATTGATATATTTTGTACCACTATATATGCACATTTTGTGAATTCTAAGGTGCAACACCTATTTGAAGCTACATATGCTCCTGTGAACTTGAAGCTTTTTGTGTGTTCTGTTTAAATCTGTTATTCTCACTAGAATACATACCTTTATTTGACTGCAACTCGTGAGTAGGTTTTATTCCTTACATTGAAATTACTGGCCACAGTTCTTGGTATCTTTCCTTTCTGTTTAACTCACAACTAGAACTCCAACTTATTTGAAGTCTTTTGCAAATGGCATCAGCCTTCTGCTATGGCCTGTGGTTCAAAAGGCGATGCCTGCAAGACTAACTCTTCCTAAACCATCTCAGCATGACGCAGTTGCTTCTCAGTTCTGGACGGAGGTCACTGCCTGCATAAAACTGGTCCTGAGAACAGATCGAAAACCCACCAACAAAGCAGCATTGCTCCTGTTTACGGAGCTCTATTCCAAGGGCAGCGGAACTGGTTTGCAAGTCATGGCCTGCAGGTTGCCAAACCTATCATTTTACATCACTGGAAGAGTAAACACCATCCCAGCAATCCAGCAGCAGACGGAAGAGCTGTCCTCACTCGCCAAACATAGCGATGTATCGCTGGGAACAGAAATTGGATGCTTACCAAGCTGCAAGGGAAGCCGACAGCTAACTCTCTGCCTAATGAATGCAGAAGATATTTTGCTTATAATACACGCCCCCTCCAAACTGAAACTTGAATGAGCAGAACTGTTGAAGGTGTACCTGCATCCTCTTCCCCCCCCCACCTCCCAACACCACCAGCCATTTTGTTGTAATGGCCGCGCCAACAGAACTTTTTTAAAAAATAAACAAATCCACTTAAGACAGTAAGACGTAGCCATTGATATTCTTCTCCTCTATGAATTTGTCTAATCCTCTTGTAAAGCCATCTAGGTTGGGGGGTCATCGCTGCCTATACCGCCCCTCAAATGGAAAAGGATGAAGGTTATCCTGTAGGCATCCTTACTGTGAAGACAAGTGAAGGCATCGGCGTGAGGAGCCTGGGATGGATCATGGACAGAACAGAAGGCAGGTGTCCCTCACGAGCACCAACGAAGAACAGCCTAAGAGAGAGAAAGAGGGGAAAGAACACTGTGGTTAATTCACACTGCCTGAAATTACTTTAAGAGGGCCGTGCAGCTAGAAGGAGCTCATTGTGAGGCCTGGGGAGCCAAATTACTGTGCCTCAGAGGATTCTGTCTGGAGCTGCACCAGTTTCATACAGACAAGGAGGAAGCTAATCCTCCAGGACTCACCAGGATGCCTCTGTCCGTTGCACAGTGTGATAGGGAAGGGCCACTCTGAGATATTCTCCAATGGGATTGAGGGGATATAGGTCAGGGGCAGAACACTCGCCTGGCATGCAGAAGGCTCCCAGTTCGATCCCCGGCATCTCCAGCTACAAATGAGGTGATGGGGAAAGACCCTGCTCTGCCGGAGACTCCAGGAAGTCACTGCCATCCAGAGATCGCAGTGCTGGAAGCTAGGTGCACAAGTGTGACCTGATACAAGGCACGGCCAATAAACACAGAAGAGGTGTGGAAGGTATTCCACAACAAAAAATGGAATACATGAGGCAAGTTGTTATCCTGAAAGATCCCGGAGAAGTATTTATAGGATTGCCTGCTTTTCATTCAAGCTCCCATTTCCACCCTCCAGTCACCACAGGAGACTCTCCCACTCCACCAGAGGAGCAAGACGCGTACCTGGATGAAGTGAAGAGCGACCCATTGACTGAGCCAAAGCACGACAGGCCAACAAAGACGGGGATGATCCAAGCCATGACGCCCAGGTGATAGTTCCCAAAATCCTAATGGCAAACAGGAAGGAGGAAAGAAGAGGAGAGTCAGAGGTTTGCCCAGGAGATGCCAACAGCTGAGCACGTGAAGAAGTGAGAAGGTGGCATTGCCCAGGTGGGCTAAATTGGATTTGCAAGATCATGTGATTCACAGACTGATTTGAATCCAGGAAACCCTCAGCCCAGTGAGGCACACAGGGCATAGCTGTCAATTTCTCCCTTTATTTTAAGGGAAATTCCTTTATGCTGAACAGGCTTCCTCACGAGAAAAGGGAAAACTTGACAGCTATGACACGGGGAGGGGGGGGGTGATTTTCCTCTTCCTGCCAACTGAAAATTGATCTCATTTGCAGGGTCGTTGCGCTGGCAATCGTTAAGAACAAGGAGCAAGTTACCTGTCACATTTCCCCCCTTCCCCTTCCTTCTAGGGGACTCAGGAGAACAGGCGTGGCTCTTAGACAGCCTTCCGTTTTAGCATCAACAACCAGCCTGTGAGATCGGGAAGGCTGAGAGACAGAGGCTTCCCCTACAGGGGCTTTTTGGGCAAGCTCCCATTTGACCCAAGGTCTCCCCAACCCTCTAGCCAGGGCACCATCATGCTGGCTGCATAAATCAGTAGCAGCTGCATGCTCTAAGTGTTTAAAATTACAAGCGGCAAAACAACAGCTGGCCTCAAAAGAGAGAGAAAAAAAGGAGAGGACATTTCACGTCAATTCTGACACAGCACTTCCCCCTGTGAGGTGTCACTTTGGAAACTGATCACGAGACCATACAGGCTGATTTGCTCTTATAGCCAGTGGTGATGGTTTCTCAGACACGATACATATCCTTGGCTACCGTTCCACTTATCCCAGCTCATCGTCATGTGAGCCACGATGGCATCCTCCAACACAGAGGGGGTGGCAGTGGGGAAAGAACAGCGTTGGCTGAATGGCAAAGATGGAACTCCAAGATAGCACGAGGCAGCCAGGTCCAGATTGCACACAGGGAAATGTCAAAAAGCCAGAGAAGCAAACTAGCTAAAAGGGCAGCCATGAATCATTCCATATTTTACCACAGCAACAGCTTCCGACACCAACATCTGATCCACAGACAGCGTTGTGAAGTAAGCCAGGTTGGTCAAGACGTAAACCAAGGTGACGATGGGCAGGGAGATGATGATGGCCAGAGGCAGGTTTCTGAGGGGAAACGTTGGGAGAGGGTTAGAGTGTTTTGCAAGCGGTTCTAAGATCACCTCTGGGGGATGGCCCTGGGCACCACTGATGCACGTCACAACGGCGGCATCAGAAGAAGAGACATTATTCTTTAGTCATGCAGACAGGTTGGATCACCAAGTTACAGAGGAGGGGAAAATCTGAATATAGCGGCAGAGCCCCACCACGTTTAGGATTAAGAGGCCATACGCAAGACGGCAGAAAATCCATCTCCTCCGGGATCAGAGCAGCTCGCTGCAAAAAGCTATTTTCTATTGAAAACAGCCTCCTGCTTATCGTAAGACCCTTAGGAGAGCTCGGTTGGATCAAATCAAAGGCCAATCTAGCTCCACATCCTGTTTCCCACAGTGGTGAATCAGATGCCTGAGGGAAGCCCACTTGCTCTCCCACCCCCCCCCACCCCCCCAGAGTAACTGCCCAGCACAATATATTCTATTGCTTCCTGCGTTGCTCCTCACAAAACAGGAGCTACTTTGGAAGAACCTGCGAGTCAGGCCACATGCTCCTTCTTGCTGGCTTAGTTAGCAGGGACCACGCTGACTGGGGCAGAGATTCACAGCTGCCTCCGTGCCAGCTTGTGGAATTAAACCCCACAAAGCCACCTGGCTGTGGATTAGGAACATGTCCTAGTTTGGGTAGAAAACTCTTTTTAAACTCCCAAGTGCATGACGAGGCTGGGCTGTAGCAGGCAAGGGAGGAAAATAAGGCAAACAAATCAAATGAGATAGACCAGCCTATTCCCCAATATCTGGTGCCCTCCAAATATTTTGGACCTCAGCTGTCATTGGCCCCAGTCAGCCATGACATCACACAGATGCACTGGCTAGAGCTGATGGAGTTGTAGTCCAAAACGTCTGGAAAGCTCAGCCTACCTGCCTTAGTCCAATCATTTAAAAAACAAGAGAGTTTTAAAAAACGAAGACCTCCTCGATGCTACACAGGGCAGTCTCGAGCAGGTCGTGCGCCCTGGTCCTGAGGGGCGGAGATCGCTCCGGCGCCCCCTCCCTCGCAGGGTGTAGCATGGTTTCCGTGCGGCTTCGGCCGCGCAGCGCCCTGCCTACCGGCCCGGCACCCGGCGCCCGGCGCCACCGGGGGTCTACCTAGAGCCGGCCCTGATGCTACATGTAACCAACCAGCAGACGAGAAAGCCAGGAAAGGCCAGTGGATATGCTGTGTTTGACAATCTAATTGCAGCCACGACAAACATACTTTAGAAGTTATAAAGCATCCAGGTCAGATGAACTGAGCCTCTACAAACCTTTGTAGTTTGAGCCAAGCATCGCAGGGAGTTGGGAGGGAGGGGGCTCAGCCTCCGGGAAAGAACAATAACACAGACCCCCACCCCACCCGCTGCAGGCGGTTTGTACCTTCTTAGGGCTGTGCGTGAATCTGAACAGGCATATCCGATTCCAACACACTTTGCTGCAAAATCCTGATTGCACATGTGAATTAGAAGATTTCACGGAAGACAAGGCTCTTGGTGGCTACTAGTCAGGATGGCAATGCTGTGCCTCGCTGCCGGAGGTTGCATGCCTATGAATACTGGGGGATGTGAGCGGGGAGAGATGCTGCTCTTTGCACTCAGGTCCTGCTTGTGGGCTTCCTATTGGGGCACCAGGTTCAATGCTGCAGGCAACAGGATGCTTAGCCAGGTTCAGCAAAGCTTTTCTTTAAAAAAACCCACCAACACTCCACCAGATTTCTGATTGAAACAATAGACACAAAGCCTGCTATCTGAATTCTCCCTGAACTGCCCAAATTATAGGGCTTCCATATTCGGTGTCTGGCGAAACAGGGCCACTCCTCCCATAGTATATAACATGGTATGGAATGACTTGTGGGGGAAAGGGAGCACATAACGGCATTGGCAACCAACAGCGCTCTTCAACAGCTACATGGCTGAGAAGCAAAATTCAGCTCCGACCCCAGAAGAGCTTTGCCATCCAGGCTTCTCTGCATGCCACAAAGCTGTCAAGAGGCACAGGAGCACTGCCGGAAAAGAAAGCTGGTGACTCTTATTATGCAAAAAACAAGTTCTGGAGAAACGCTGGAAATCTATAAATACAAGTCAATCACACCTCTTGCCCCAGATGAAGCCTTATTTTAGGATTCTGAAAGCAGGGCCTGCTACAAATCCCCCCTTAGCTTTAAGCTCCCTATTGCTTCTGTGGCTGCTTTGGCTTCATAAGGACGGGCATCTGGAGAACAGAGATCAATAAATATTGATCTGTGAGAGCTGGGTGAGGGCACAATTATTTTTTTCAGGTTTAAATCATATTTTTAACGGGCTTTCCAATTAAGGAATTTGTTTTAATTGTCTTGCGCTGCACTTTTTATTGGAACTTGGGGATCTGTGTACAGCCATAGCAAGTACGGGTTGGTTTGTACAATTGCTGTAAACCACTCTGGTGTCGTTGTTTTTTTATGAACAAGGGTATATAAATATTTTTTAATAATCTTTGAATCTGCTGACAGGAGGAGCTTTGCCTAGAGACAGTGATGGAGGAAGCTTTCCCTGTTGAGTTTTCAACCTGGCATTCAGCTGTTAGAAGCCTCTTTCCTAGAAAACCAAGAGGCAATCCAGCCACTGACGGCAGTAAAAGCGCTGAAGTGGTGGCAAGTATCTGTACAGCAATATCTGATCACCAGGGAGGCTGTTTCACGGGCAAATGCAGCGCACAAAAGTGCAAGGAAGCTGTGCTGCAACCACCATCCACAAACGCCATATTGTACCCGATACCAACGCCCCCTCCCAGCAGCCATTTTGTTGTTCTCTTTGCAAGGCACCTGGTGGGCCAGTTTGTGGCAGGCGAGTTAGGGGACTTTTGGCGAACAAGGATGAGAGGCAAATGCTCAGCTCCTTCCTTTATCAATGAGTTGCCCAGAAGCAAAAGAAGAGCAAAAGAAGCAGAACGGAACTAATAGCTGAGTTGCTAGAGCATGAGACTCTTCATCTCAGGGTCGTAGGTTCGAGTCCCACGTTGGACCAGAAGAGTCCTGCACTGGAGGGAGTTGGAGTAGGTGACCCCTGCGGTCCCTTCCAACTCTACCATTCTATGATTCTATGAAAAGAAACCCCTTACCTGTAAGGGTTGATCATCTCTTCCGTGACAAAATTCAAGTAATTCCTGCAAAGGACAAAGATTTAAAAAGTATAATTCAGCTTGCTGAGTAGGAGAAGAGGCATCCTGCCCTTGATTATAGGGTTGTATCCAACTCAATCAAATTAGAGTAGACCCACTGAAATGAATAAGCCCAAGTTAGCCATGTTCATTGACTTCAGTGGGTCTACTCTGAGAGTAAGTCTAGATTTGATAAGAAGTAATACTAATAATAATAATAATACGGTAATAATAATAATAATAATTTATCATTTATGCCCCGCCCATCTGGCTGAGTTTCCCCAGCTACTCTGGGCAGCTCCCAATCGAGTGTTAAAAACAATACAGCATTAAATATTAAAAACTTCCCTAAACAGGGCTGCCTTCAGATGTCTTTTAAAAATAGGATAGCTGCTTATTTCCTTGACATCTGCTGGGAGGGCGTTCCACAGGGCGGGTGCCACTACCAAGAAGGCCCTCTGCCTGGTTCCCTGTAACCTCACTTCTCGCAATGAGGGAACTGCCAGAAGGCCCTCAGAGCTGGACCTCAGTGTCCAGGATGAAGTGTCAAGGTTGCAGCTCTCTCTCTCTCTCACACACACACACACACTGGTCTCACTTGCGTGGCACAGGAAGCCACAGGTAATTATTTTATCACGAATGCACAGATGGCTCCTCTCCTGACAGGAACAACAAACCATGGACTTAACAGTGGCATCTGAATTAGCAATCCTGGAGCATTACTCTCTATTCAAACCACAACTGAGGAACCAAGAGTAGAACATAAAGTCTTCTGATTGTGATTTGTTTGGAGCAAAACTGCAGTCCCCTCTTCAGATGAGGGGCTGAGCCACGGATTGTGATCTGCTGCTCCTGCTAGAAGTAGTGTTATGAGGGAGCTGTCCACAGTAACCCATTACCTGTGACTTACCATGTCAGGCAAGCCTGCCATGCGTGTGCCAAAAACCCACAAACCTCCGTGTTCATTAAGATGTGGATGGGAGGCCCTGGTCTGAGTGCCAACCCCTGCAGAAGGGATACTGATAGCAACAGAAGGCAGGGCCTTTTCAGTAAATCTGTGTTCCCAGGGAATTCTGGGAATTGTAGCTCTGCAAGGAGAACGGGGTCTCCTAGCAACTCTCAGCACCCATAGCAAACTACACTGCCCAGGATTCTTGGGGGGGAGGGGTGTGGAGCTGTTCCTGTTAAAGTGGTATAAGAGTGCTTTAAATGTCAAGTGCCGATGTGCGCTTAGGATGCTTGAACACAGAACTCACCAGCCTCCATATGCGAAGAGACCGCTATACAAGGCCAGGACGATGTTCCCAACCTCCAATTTCGTGCCATCAAAGGAGTGTTCAGGGCTCAGGATTCCAGGACCGTCTTCACAGGGTAAAAACACGGGCCGGGGGGGGGGGGAGAGAGAGAAACCACAAGGTGTTCAAATACAGTGTCTCCAATTCAGTGAGCCCTTTTCATAGCTGAAGCTGTAAGAATACATTTCTTCTGAATGGGTGAGCAGCTTTATGCTGGACGCTATAGAAAAAAGGAAAGGGCCTTATATAGAATCACCTAGCTCAGTTTTATCCTACACTGACTACAGGCAGAGGATTCAGGTAGGAGTTTATCCTAGCCTTACCTGCAGATACCAGGGACTGAACCAAGGATCTTCTGCTTGACTGTTGCCTTAGTGCTTTCGCTTGCCAGGACAGAGGGGGATGCTTGTGTGTGGAAACCAGCCTACTGTAAAAAGGTGAAGTTCACCATTGTTGCCCCACCCACTTTATCTTTGGCCCTGCCCACCATGTGGCCCTCAGAAGGTTGCCAAAGAAGGGAATGTGGCCCTCAGGCTGAAAAATGATTCCCCAGCCCGGTCCACATTCAAAGAAGGAGGTGATCCAAACAACGAAAGATTAGCTAGCAAGACGGTTTTGACCTAAAGCAGCCCTTCCGTTTCCTTTTTATGTTCCATACCAAGGAAACAATTCTCTCCCCAATAGAAAAAGGAACAAAGTTAGGCCACTGGTTCATCCAGCACAGTACTGTCCACACTGACTGGCAGCAGCTTTCTGGCATTTTCAGACTGGCAACATTCCCAAGTACTACCTGGAGATGCCTATGACTGAACCAAGGACATTCTGCATGCAAAGCAGATGCTCTGCCCTTCAATGCTGGGATCTGCAGGAAAGGAAACCCGGGGCCTTCTGCGTGCAAACTGGATCATGTCCACAAGGCGCCCCGAGCAACTGAACCCAAGTGCTCAAGCGTCCCATGCCACCCAGAATGCCTGCTACAATCTTAGCCAAGCGGCAACTCTGTCATTTCTCATCTTAAGCTCCTAGGAAGCAATTGCAAAGACGGCTTCTGGCAGAGTGCTGGAGGTCTACAGTGCAGCCCCAGAGGCCAGCCCCACAAGGATCTTCAAGGCAAGAGGAGCACAAAGTTTCAACCGAAGCGCCACAGTCACCCCCCCCCACCTTGGTGAGGACATAAAGGATTCCTCCGGTTCCCGAGGCGCCCAAGAAAACCCTCAAGTGCTCACGTCCCTGTCAACTGTGGGAAGGGCCCAAGTATTTGGAGTTCCTGTTATTCATCCGTTCTTGAATGGAAACAGCCCAGGGAAAAAACATATATAAGGGGAGAGGAGGGGAGGGGGTGGTCTTCAATTGTTGAAGACACTTCCAGCACGTTTGCTGCGTTTATTTTAGTTCTAAAGATGTCTCGGTGGGCATTTCGTTTCATGCCTTTTGATGTGGAGGCCAAACCCAGGCTCCTCCAGGACAGGGAGGCTGAGAACACAGGAGTTCCCGTTTCCTGGCTCCCTTTCTGAAGATAGAGCCCCCAGGTGCGCCTGGAGGGGTGGAAAAGGGATCTGGGAAGGTCACTGTTCGCCACCTGACCTCCCTGCTGCCTCACATGTGATTTGTCTTAGGGCGCTAAGAGCCCAGAGAGCCCAGTCACATGGGCGCTGCGGCTGCATATGGGGTTTAACTCTTCGCCCTTTCTCAAACTCCACATTCCAGCAACTCACAATGAGGTGAGGGGGAAAGGAGGGGAAGACAAAATTGCAACAAAAGCAGCTTTCTTCCATGAACTACACAGTACAGTTCACTAGGCTTTTTACTTGCTGGGCGGCCTGCTGCCAGCATCACTAGCTGGAACAAGGCGGCAGAGGAGTGGAGGAGAGAGGCACGAGAGCCCAACGGAAGGGCAAGGCAAGTGCGTTTCCAAAGAAAGCTTTGTTGAGGGAGATCTCTGGGATCCTGCCCTCTGGAGGCTTTCCACCACCGGCCCTGCTAACTGCAGAGTTCTCAGGCTTGCTCATCACCACGTGCCAAGGCGACTCACAGGTGGTGCGGGGGAAAGACACGCCACCAATGACTCAACCGTGCACCGTGAGTTCCATCCTGTTACATTTAGTCTGGATAAGACTTGATTAATTTTGCACATAAGAAGCTAAGGGCCTGCAGGACCAGGGCAATGGCCCATCTAGTCCTGCACCCTGTTCTCACAATGGCCAACCACTGTGGGGAACCAGCAAGCAGGACTTGAGCACAAGAGCCTTCTCCCCTCCTGCAGTTTCCAGTAACTGTTATTTCAGAAGTATTGCTGCCTCCAGTGTGGAGGCAGGGCAGAGCCACCATGGCAAGTAGCCACCAATAGTCCTCACCTCCGCAAATAGATCTGATGTTCTTTTAAAACCATCCAAGTTGGTGCCCAGCACTGCCTCTTGTGGGAGTGAGTTCCACAGGTTAACTATGTGCTGTGTGCAGAAATACTTTCTTTATCTGTCCTGAAAAGATCCCAGGACCAGCCCCCAATCTCCCCAAGTAGTAGGGCTAGGTAAAAACAAAAACAAAAAAAAACGTCTTTCTGAAGACCAACCTGATGCTCTCAAGGTTATAAACTAGGTAGCCGTTTTGGCCTATGGGCACAACACAGGTCTTCTAATTGCTAGCAAACGATTAAATCACTGAAGGAGGGTGGCAAGAGACAGGTGGTGCTTACATTGCTATAGAATATGATGCCACCAGGTCGTTGCCACCCCCCTCCTAAGTAGTTCAAAATGGCCTTCTCCATTTACAGGCACCCTTGCTAGTCTTCCTTTCTTCCCCAGCACACTCTCCAACCCCCTCTTCTTAATTCAACTGGTTAACCATAAATGCCCTCGCAACACAGCAACAGCTGCTGGGACAAGCCAAGGTTCCCCCACCACGGCGCCAAGCTCAGATGCCTCTCCAACCACACTCGGCTCTAAAATTAACCAAATTAAAATTAACGAGCTCCAACAACAGCCTTCCGTCCACAGTTATTAAGAGGGCAGAACTGCTGGAAATGGTGTCCTGTCCTTTTTAATTACCACCCTTGGGGTCTTTTGTGGGAGGATGAGGGGAGAAAGAAAGAGAAAATTTGAGTTGTTTCATGCTCAGAATGCTTAATTTTCATGCCATGGATGCATAGTCCTAACAGGGCTGGACAGCTGGCATAAAGGGGCTATTAACTGCAATTATTTAAGATGAGTACAGTTAGGCCTAAAATGGGGGGGGGGAGGAACAGTTGATATAATGGACAAGATAAAAGGCAATGAAGGTGATACCTCAAAGGCCCCCACAATAGTCTGAAGGCACCTTAAGTCTTCTGATCTCCAACACTAAGTGGGTTTGAGATGGAGCCAAGAGTCCCATTGGGTGCTGGTTTTGGCCGAATGCTAATTATGTATGCAGACAAAATGCCCAAAGGCACCCCAACTTAAGAACTCAGTGTTAGTCTACACTGACTGGCAGTGGCTTCTCCAAAGTTTCTGATGGGACAATCCTGATCCTGCCAGTGAGTGGGATCTTCTGCATGTTCTGTCACTGAGCTACACCCCTTCCTCTTGCGACTTGTGAAATGTCCAGTCGGAGAACTGAAATGAGCTCACAGTCCCAGAGCCCACTCCTTGTTAGCCGTTTTAATTTCAGCAGCCCACTTTAGATGAAAAGCATCCTTTGGTTGCTGCTCTTGTTAAACAAGGAATCAACCACTGGTGACCAAGTGAAGATGCCTGGGTGCCAGGACGGTGCCCGACATCTCCACCCTCTGGAGGTGCATGCCTGGGATCATTGGATCTGGACTGTTTTTCACACACTAATACCACCACATCCTGTAGAATTCCATCAGTTATATTTTATCTGCACAATCAGAATGAATTTCTGGAACCAAAATGCTTTTTCTGTGCAGCCTGAGCAGGAGCAGTCAACATCAAGAAAGAGAGGTCGGAATAGGCCAAGATATGTGTGGACTATCCCTGGATCAAGTGACTTTTATTCTTTAAGTTCTCAAAGCTCTTAACCTAGCTCAAGGTTGTCAGCTGAACTAGCCAGGTGTCACATTCAGTCCATCATTTGAAAAATAAGACTTTAGAGCTGTCTTGCCCCCAAATGGCAACTAGACATTCCGTTTTGGCTGAGTTTCTAGCACTGGTCAAAAACTCTTAGTCACGTCTAGTTCAAGTCTACCGGGAGACTGAGCTTTACTTTCTGCCCAGCCCCTGCTCTGCATGGAGTGGTAGCAGCTCCCCAGATTTTGAGATCCTGACTGGGGGCTGGAATTCCAAGACCTTCTGAGTGTGAAGCATGTGCTATGAGCTGCAGAGCTTCAAAGAGGGTACCCAACATCTACTTTGCCCTGTGCTGTCCAAACTAAAAAAGTGGGATGAGATTCAGGACCCCAATCTAAGAGTGCCCAAACTGCTAATGTGAATTCCAGGCAAAACAAGAGTGAACTTTCCTTCTCTCTCCTCGTTACAAAAGGAAGACTTAATTCTTCTCCGCTGCAGGTTAGGAGTGCAAAGTTTGTTAGCAAACAGTCATGAAGTGCTATTATTAAAATGTACCGAGACGAGCACACACACAAATGGGGCCTTGGCGGCCAGATTTCCTCCTCCCCTGCTGGGCTAAAAGCACATTATTAACTCAAGTTGAAGAGCCCCTGGTGTTTGCACAAGGCCAGTGCCTGGGAATGAACACCAGGCTTCCTGTACCATCCTGCTCCCCACTTTGTCTGGAAGGCTTCTCACAAAAAAAGGTGGGGCTCGTCCTGCCTGAGCCCAACCTCTTCAGCCGCCACCACATAAAACATCCAAAGCGAGATTCTTCCTCATCTGATAGCTTCTGCCCCAACAAGAGGCCCAAATCAGGACACTCCCATCTCAACCAGACCCCATTGCATCATTCTGCCTGCTTGCAAAACACAACAGCCTTTGCCTGTCTGCTGCCCTCCCGTTTTTTGGGATGCCAACTTCACAACATGCCCCAGTCGGCATGGCTGTGTAATGCAGGGGCTGATGGGAGCCTGGCCATGCTGGCTGAGGCCGATAGACAATGCTGTGGAAAGCAACTCCTGGGAAAGTAGGAAGAGCCTGCTGGATCAGGCCAACGGCCCGTGTAGTCCGGCACCCTGTTCTCACAGTGGCCAACCAGATGCTTGCAGGAAACTCACAACAGCACTCTCCCCACTTGTGATTTCCAGCAACTGGTATTCAGAAGCATTACTGCTTCTACCTCTGGAGGCAGAGCATAGCCATCAGGGTAGTTACCCTTGATAGCTCCTCCATGAAGTTGTCCTCTTTTAAAGTTGTCCAAGTGGGCCATCACTGTCTTCGGTAGCAGCAAGTTCCATAGTTTCACTATGCGCCACTTGAAGAAATACTTTCTTCTATCTGTCCTGAATCTTCCAACATTCATGTCCACGAGTTCTAGTATGATGAGGGAGGGAGAAAAAACTGTTCTCCACCCACTTTCTCCATGCCATGCATCGTATTATAAACGTCCATCGTATCCCTTCTTTCTTGCCTTTTCTCTAAACCAAAAGTCCCAAACGCTGCAGCTTTTCTCATGGCACGTCCTCTTCCTGGCTTTCAAGACAGAATGCCCTGCATTCGTCTGACTTGCTTCTCCCTAAGCCTATTTCCTCTGGCTTTTGAGCCGCTCAGAAGATTTGGATCAGAGGCCACAAAAGGATGAAGAAATAAGAAGCCGGCCAACTGGGCTTCCAGGCCAACGGAACACGAGCTAATTAAGGGTCTTTGCTTGGCTCACAACACAGCCAGGAACAAAACACCTTCATCTGCGGTATAGATTTGCCCAAGGGAAGCTTGCTGGCTGTTCTTGGTTTCAGCAAGAGGCCACGAGAGATGGAGCAACTCAGAGCGCAGAGAACAGCAACTTTGCTGCAGACATGGAGACGGGGAGCACCAGGGAGGAATTAAGACCTTTAGAGGTCCTAAGCACTGAGAAGATTATGCTGCCCCCACATAGAGAGCTAAAATAAAAACAATACTGAACCGCAAAGTGTTATTTCTGAAATGGCACAAAACTTACATGCATGCTAAAACGTTTACATGCACTTATGTCCTGTGCAATTCATGGCCGGATCTGATTTCCTTGCATTATTTCAGTCTATGTTCGTAGGACACCCCCTTGGTTTAGGTGGGGATAAATGCGGTAATAAAAAGAGAACAGAGAGATTCAGAGGGTGGCAACACAAGAACAGGCCTTTTCTGTGGTGGCTCCCCATTTGTGGAATGTTCTCTCTGAGGAGGCTCACCTGGTGCCTTTGTTACATATCTTTAGGCACCAAGTGAAAACATTCCTCTTCACCCAGGACCTTGGCTGTTAAACAATCAACCGCCTTTTAAACAGGGGAGGGGGGGATTGTTTTGTTTGTTCTTATGTTATGTATTTTTGTGTTTTAAAACTGTAAACTGCCCTGTGATCCTAAGATGAAGGGCAGAATAATAATAATAATAATAATAATAATAATAATAATAATAATAATAATAATGGGTAAGAAAGTCTAACAAAGTTATTATTTTCCCCATGATGACTACCTCGATTTTTATTTTTTTGAAATGTCCAATTGTTTCCAACAAAAATTCTCATTTTTGTTTTGTGCTCTTGCTTTACTGGTGCCTTAAGGATGTTCCTAGTCTGCCTACTGAGTAATCCAGCACAGGGCAGTGCCAGTTTGAAGGGGGCGGGGGGAACGAGTATGTGCACATTTTTGTAAAAAAGGAAATCATGTTAGATGTGATGTGATGCAAACTCTGCTTCATTCTCCCCCAAATATAATTTCAGCTGCCACACTGAGCTTCTGGAAGAAACACCAAAGCTGCAAGTCTTTGGCTTTGTGCTTCCATTAAGACAGGTGTGTTTTCATCGCAAAAGACTTTACATGGCAGCAAGGCAAAAGTACTAGAGGAGAGGGTGTCCTGGTGGGTGTCCCAAGGGTTAAGCAGAGAGGCCAGGAGGGACTGCATTTGGCCCCCAGCTCCTCACCCCTGGTCTAAGGCCACAAGTTGCCTACACAGCCCTCAACACTGCCAGAGAAACTTAACAGTAAAACTTAACCAAGTCTTGCACTGTAGGGTCAGGAGCATAACTGCACAGGTAAGTGTGCATGTGTCATATGGCCTGCCTACTTTTTAATCACAGGTTTCAAGCATCCTATCCAAGGTGAAAGAGGGCCCTGCAGGGCCAGGCATGCCCAGCTGGCAAAGGGAGGTGCCCATGGTGCCTGAAGCCAGGCGGGCACAGCAGAGAGCGCGACGCAACATGTTGCCAGCTCAACTTTGCAAATCAGGAGTGATTTAGGTTTGGGGCATTGCCAACTCCACTTTGCCTTTTGCTCTGGGGCTTTTCATCACAAGCAGAGTCTGGGATTTTAGCATCACCTAAAGAGGTGAGCTTGAGCTTCCAAAAAGCTTTCAATGGAAGTTCCTCCCCCAAGCCTCCCGAGTTTGCTTAGCAGTCATGCAATAAGAGGAAAGGACCTCTTCTGGATCAGAAACTGGAAGCAGAGAGTAGGAACAAATGGGATAGTCCCAACAATATGGAGGGATGTAAAGAAGTCCCTCCATTCTATGGGAAGGGCTGCAGCTCAGTGCTAGAGAATCTGCCCTCCCAGGTTTAATCCTCGGCATCTCCAGATAAGACTGTGATTGTTCCCTGTCCGAAATCTGGGGAGCTGCTGCCTGCCATTGTAGACAATGTTGGTCTAGATGGAGCAATGGTCTGACACTGTATATGGCAGCTTCCTATGTTCCGGGCTCCTCCCTAAAGACTTGTGCTAGAACTTTAATTAACTGGGATATCCCAAGTGGAACAGAACCCAGTGCAGTTTGCATCTGGTGCTGGATTTAAACAGCACTGACTACAAGCCCACTTGCCAAGGAACACACAGAAGCATTGTAAGGTTCCTGACTGATAACCTGATAATACTAATAAGATCACAGGGCAGAATATGGATGCGCAACAGGCTCAAAGGCTTCAATTCTTCTGGCAGCCCAGTCTACAAGCCCCATGTCATTCCTGAATGATATTTCTGCTTTTGAAGATCACCACTGCTTTTCCTTGGGAAGGACCCAGAAGCAGGGCTCTGGTGTTTTCTAGTTTGCCCTTGCCATGTGTTTTGCTGCTGTAGAAATTGGAGTTCTTGGTGAAGTCCAGAAATAAACAGTAAATTGCAAGAACTCAGGCCAGGAGGAAGATGAATTTCAAGTAAGTCTTCAAAAGGTTTTATTTATGTAATGATAAGATGAATTCAAATAGGAATCAATTCCAGTATGATAGTGAGGCAAATAAAAATAAATTCCAGTGAAAAAATCCCAGGACAAGGCCCTGTTTCGACAATTCTTCATCAGCAATGTTTTAATGGTCAGAGTGTACCAAGTATGTTTGCCTCACTATCACACTCTGATTGCTGCAACTTCCCCATCTGTGTGACAGATGTGTAAAACACCATTTTAAAAAAAGACATTCAGCCAAAGTCACACACCTAAGCTTCCCATGAAGAGCGACCAAAGCTAAGCACACTTGCAGCGTCCTTAAATGACCCTGCATCTGTTCAGCAGAAGCTCAGGAGAAGAGCCCCAGAAGATGGGAGAAAAATGGCTTTACTGTAAAGTTGGGTCTGACAGCTGACCTGAAAAATTATGTAGTTCAAAGACATGCAAAAGCAGTCAGAACTTAATTTTTTTCTTATTTAAACAGTTTAAATGCCTACAGTTGTCTCTAAGCAGTGTACAAAAATATAATATAGAAAAGATAAAAATTCATTGAAACTGTGACATCAATTAAAATGCCAGTGCTGAATAAAACGTTTTCAGTAGATGCCAGAAGTTCAACAGGGAGCTGTCCTGTCTGAACTCAACTGGAAAAGAGATCCGCAAAATCAGGCCCATGATCCTGAGCACACAGCTTCTGCTGGATATGAGCCATACGTCTGAGCCACGGGGGACCACTAACAGACCTCAACGATCAGGCAGGGATGTAAGGGCTTGGGCTGCCCTTGAAATATCCTGGACTCAAGCTGTTAAGGGACCTGTAGCTGAATACAAGAACAATGAAGCTGGCCCAGCAGCATGCAGGCAGCCAGTGCAAGCTTTTGAGTACCGGAGTTATGTGCTGGCAACAGTGCATCCCCATCAACTGTCTGGCCAAAGCATTTTCCACCAGCTGGAACCTCTGGACCAGGCCCAAGGTTAGCCCCGCATATAGAACATTGAAGTTACCAATGCATGAATTGCTGTGGCCAGGCCATCCCTGTCCAAGCCAACTTAGTAGAAGAAGAGGTGGGTTTTTATGCATCTTTGCCATTACAAATTTTGATGCTAATGCTTCCTTTAGCAGTTACTCACTGGGGCACTGAAAACACAAAAGGTGCACATTTTACTGGAAAGATCTCTGTTTCCAAAGGCAGATGGGAATAGGTTATTGTCCCCAGCCCCCCAGCCCAATTATCTAGAGCTGCACAAGGCCTTTGGGTACTCCTCCCTTTGTAAGTGGTAACCGGAGAAAAGACTCCTGCTATGGAATGCTCCCCACAGAGCCAAGTGCATCAGCATCATTTTGTCAGCGGATCAAAACTATTCCATTTACTGGGGTCAGGACTAGGGAACTTGCAGCCCTCCCATTGTTTTTGGACTCCAGCTCCCATCAGCATGCAGAAGGAAGGATGGAAGTTGTAGCCCAGGATCATGTGGCTCTTCTGGTTGGGGCTGATGAGAACTGTACTCCAAAGCATTTGGAGAGCACCAGGGTTGGCAAAGGCTGTTTTGCAAGCAGGAAAAATGGTGCAGTGCTGATCCAGAGAAGATGGGAGTGCCCTGATTGAGGCTTCTGTTGAGGTATAGTGAGAGAAAAGCCATGAGGTGAGGAAGAATCTCATTTTGGGGGTTTGATGTGGTGGCTGAGAAAGCTGGGCTGGGGCAGGACAAACATCTGGAGGGAAGAAGGCTAGCAAAAGTTGGATTAGGATCTGCCTGCATACTTAGTTATTCTGTTCTTGCTACTTTGTTATTAATTTATAGCTCTTCTTTGATGCTATATTATTGTATTTGATAGTTTCAAGGTTGTTTTAATGGCTATTTTGTGCATATAATGTTAAAGACATGTGAACCACCTCAACCAAGGTTTTTAATATAAAATGCATTAAATGCCCATTAAAAACAAAAAAAAAATCAAATCTGTGAATCGCTTCTTGCAACTGTGAAGTACAGCCCATTAAGGGGCGAGATTGTAAACCCAACAAACAGACCAAATGGCTCTTAACCAGACAACACAGTTCTCCCTTCATTCTCTATGCACAGCATGTGCAGGGTACCTTTTTTGGGTTGCATCCTGTGCACAAAGCGAGAGTTCTGTGATGGTAGAGCACAAGAACGCAGAACCTGTCATCATGTGCAGAATTCAGAAGCTGAGTGTCTCAGGGTGTTGATCTTGTTAGAAAAAAGGAACCAACTCCCTAGTTCTTATTGATGCACACAGGTAATGGGGGGGGGGGGAGTGCGTTAGAAACACAAATGTCAACTATTTCAAAATCTACAGCTGGTTTACAGCTGTGAGCCTGCAGAATTCTTGCTTGCATAACCATGACCTGAGATGCAGAGAAGACCTTTGAGGCAGATTCCTGTGGGTAAGAAAGGAATCTCTGGAGATATTAAAGGAGGGCTATTATTAGCATAGAGCCCAAAAGGTGATGCCGGCATTCCATGGCCATTAACGACAGCCCACCTTGAAGGAGGAAATAAGCTGAGCGAAGCACCCTATGCAATATGGAAGGGGTGGGAAGAAGAAAAAAGTGTGTTTTGCAAGCACAGAGGGCCACCAGGCGTGACTTGTGCGTGGAAGATCACCACTGAAAAACTACCCAAAGGTCACAAGGCAATTACAGGGGGAGGCAGTAACAGGAGAAGAGGGAAAGGAAAAATAATATCTTGCAAGTTCCGAAGAGGGCAAAGAGAAGTGGAGAATTCTTTCTGAATCCTTTGTTGTTAAACAAGTGTCCCTTATATTGCTCCAGAATGAAGGGGCTCCCCCCCCAACAACCTTCTGTTTTGTTTTACAGAAGGAGGAATTCCTCCCTCAAAAGTTCCCATCCGCTTCTTATCCGTTTATCAAAAAATACTGAAAACTGCTGAGCAGAGAGATCTGTGCTGACACCAGCCAGGTCCGGGTTGGCAAGACATTTTGAGAGTTTGTGTCACGAGGCTCTGCCATTTAGAGGGAAACAAACACAATTAACAAAGTTAGCTTTATTCTTTTAAAATGCTGAGATGTTAAGAAAGGAAGGAAGAAAATCTTTCAACTTAAGAGACGGGCTCTCGGGAGGAGTGAACGAATCTGCCGCCCATCTCTCTCAAAAAAAATACCCTTTGCGTCTTCATTGGACAGAACTGCTTCATTAAGCTCCATTTATTTGTTTGCATTTCTAGGCCGCTTGTAAACTGCAAGATGCTTGAAAGCAGCTTGTGAAGTTAAGCACACACAAAAATGGAACAAAAATAAACAAGAGTGTGAAAGACAGAGAGAGCAGCAAAACAAATCTCCATTTGTAAACACACAAACACACACAAAAAAACTTGAAGATCAGGGCTGTAACTAAAAAAAAATTCATTTAGACCTTCCTGTCCCTAACAAAATAAGAATAGAACAGCCATGGTTATGGCTACCAACGCCTACTAACCGGGGATGGGAAAGTGTGTGTGTGTGTGTGTGTGTGTCATCCAATTAAGCTGAAAGCCGTAAGATCCAGGAGACACAAAATGCAGGACTTCTTCAGACACAGGTCAGCTATGGCATTTGCTCCCACAAGATGCAGCAATGGCTACCAACTTGGGTGGCTTTAAGAAGACAAATTCGTGGGAGGTGAGGCTATCTGCTAACCCTGATGGCTGCTGTCGCACCTCTACTGTCAGAGAAAGAGAGCCCCTGAACACTAGTTGCTGAAAATCTTAAACTGCACTCTGGGTCCCACTAGTGGATTCCCCACGAGTAATCTGGTTGGTCACTGTGAGATCAGGATGCTGGACTGCCTGGGCCTCTCACCTGATCCAGCAGGGCTCTTAAAGGGTTTGTTTTTGACCAGAAACATAAGCACATGCACCATGGAGGTCATACAAGGGCCCGGAACGTACCTAGGCGTTGGTAGGGAAAAGCTGAAAGATGGCAAGATGGGAAGCAAGGTCTCTGCTGAGGGCTACTGACAAGCTTCTGGGTTTGTACGGAAGAAAGCAAGCCCTTGAGATAACCCCAGAGCCAAATTGTATGCCTGAATTCCTGGAAACCTACATTACTCCTATGTTACCAACACAGAAAGCTGCCTTATATTGAGCCAGTCCACCAGTTCAGCTAGCTCAGCATAAACTCTACATTGATTGACAGGAGCTTTCCAGGATTTGGGCAGGAGGAGTTTCCCAGCCCTACCTAAAGACAGACACCAGCACTGAACATGGGCATGCAAAGCAAGTGTTGTTAAAATTACAAGCACCTATTTCCTGGACTTCTAGCATCCTGTGACAATCAATCCTCTATATGTACCTCTTTTGATTGAGGTGAGGGGCAACAGCCCCCTCCTTGCTTTCTAGATTTCCCCAAAAGGACAGGAGGGGGCGCAGTTTCCTCGTGAAGACTGTCCTGTACTGACAGCCCACAGATGTCATTCGCCTGCCTGCATCTCTCTTCTGGGAGTCAAATATCCAGCAAGTGGGAGTGGAAGGGGTGTGCTTGTGTGTGCTATTTTGCACCAAGCAAGCCCCACCGGCTGGCGAAAACACACAGAAGGGAAACACCATCCCGGCATTTGATCTCCTCTCCTAGACAAGCAGTGAAAGCAGAAACAGGCTGCCACAAGCCATGTGACCAGCCTGCCTGGATCCCTGTTGAATGAGGGGATGGCTCAGGTGCCCAATACGTCCTGCCATGCTAAAAAACAACAGCAATACAGGCAGGAAGGGCAGTGGGTACATGCAGTCAAGAGGACAAGATCTGGGCCAAGGGTCAAGGGGAAAACTTGGCTCTTCCCAAGCGACTCTCGATTCACAAAAGGCTGGTGTGGGGCAGAGACCACAGCAAATGTGGAAGGAAGATAAAGGCTGTCAAGGGTCGCTCATCATTAGGGATGCGGGAGACATTTGATGCTGTTTGCATTTTAATGAGCTAATACCTAATTTGCACACCTTGAACCAATATGCAAAACCAGAACGCACCACACTTCAACATTTGTACTCTGAATTTTTTTGCAGTCCAGCAATCATGTGTACAAAAATGTGTGTGTCGTGGGGAAATGTGAGTAAAAATGCATGCACTTTGTGAGTGTAACAGACAGGAATGCCTGACATTAGAGGAAATTGCTTCCAAAATCTGTATATTAGTCAAAAAACTGTATACAAAAATTGTCTCTATTCGGAAAAATTCACACTGAAAATGCTAACTTTCCTGAGTGACAATACAGAGAACTGAATTTTAAGATTAGAAAAATGAAGAAGTGTGCATGCACACGAAAGCTCATACCTATGACAAACTTAGTTGGTCTCTAAGGTGCTACTGGAAGGATTTTTTTATTTTGTTTTGACGGCGTCAGACCAACACCTACCTGTAACTAGAAAAATGAGAAACAGAGAGACCAAATGTGCCATGGACGTCTCTGTGCAAATGAAGCTTTCACTAGCATTTTATATCCATGAATGTTAGGAGTAGCTGCAGCTGCTGAATTTCTTCTTTCTGAAAGCTTGTCCTGAGCATCTGGTCAGATCTCAGAACTACCAAATTGCCCAAGTGAAAGATGCGCTGTTTCCTGGAACGTTTCTCCTATTTTTTGCAAGTACCTAAGAAAATGCAGTTTTGTTTTCCCTGGACCATAATGAGGGCAATCAAGTCTAGTCTCAAATAGAAGAAACAGGGGGGGGGCTGTCTGCATTGGCAGGCCTTGGGGTCCAAAATTCCAGCACTGCAGTACATGACGCCAAAATCTGGTGCCCCCACCTCTTGTCTTCCATTCTACATCATAGTTGTTCCATGCCAAGTGCAACTAAAGTGGCTGCACTCCCCTAAATCTGCCTCCCTTTCCTGGAGCTTTTGGAGCTGCGGACAGCGAAATCACGTACAATATTTAAAGCTGTTCTGCCTCTGCTGCTAGAGCCAGAATTTGGGGGAAGCCCTCCCTAACCACCCTACCCCTTTACCACCTTCTTCTCCACTTCCATCCTGTTTTTTGAAGAAGCAAAACACACACACTCACGTTTCCCCAGCTGGACGAAGCCCAGGATGATGATCAAGGCGAGAGCCAAGAGCTTGGCAGCCGCGAAGCCATCTTGGACGCGGGTGGCGGCCTTCACACTGTAGCAGTTGACAGCTGTGAGCAGCACTGAAAAGGAACAGATCAGATGGGTTAGTTCAGTGTTGGAGTAGGAGCTTCGCAAGCCACCCTCTTTTTTACAAACAGGAAAAGAAACCCACCAATCTGAAGACTGAGGGCAAGGCACAGCTGTTTTCTTGCAGAGTTTGGCCCTTTAAGGAATGCCATATTCAGCACAACTCTCCTCCCCCACCCCATCATCTGCTGGAGTTGCACCTGCAAAGCACAGTCTGGGATCTGTGCAAATGGATCCAGGCCAATGAATATCCCTTTGCCCACACCAGGAAAAACACACACACATACAAAAATAAATGAGACCTGCACTACTCTCGCTAATGCATGGATGCACTTCTGCAGCCAAACTTTTGGGAAGCTTGTGGTTGCTAGGACTCCACTTGGCAGACTGCTTCCTCTGAAACTGTCTCCACTATAAATGCATCCATGCCGCCGGCACCCAAACACAAAGAAACAGGCACACTCCTTCCAATTCTATTTTCCTCTAGAGTGCAGTCTGGTAAGAGAGGGTGAGCTTCTCCACCTGAAGGCTGGAGGCAACCAGAGGTTTGCTCTTTTTCCCTCTCAAAGGGAAAGCCTAGAGAGCTCAGCCTCTTCTCCAGCTGGGGAGCTCTGGAGGGAGACTCTAGGGAAGCAACAGACATTGCACTGGTTCCTTTTCAGAATATTCTGACTGAGGATGCAAGAAGAGCCTGGCTGCTAGATCAGCATCCCTTCTAGCCCAGCATCCTCTTCTCACCAGGTGCCTCCGAGATGCCCACAAGCAGGACCAGAGCACAAGAGCACTCTCCCCACCTTATTTTTGGTTTCATTGTTTTGCACTGAAGTTAAGCTGGTAACTGTTTTAAAAACAACAACAACACACAAGGAAACTGCGAGCCACTTTGGGGGCCCTTCGGGGCTCATCCTGCAGCATATAAACGTGAGAAAGAAGAGTGAGGACTTTTCTCCAAACTATGCCTGCATCTCTCTGCTGCCACCCAGCTCTTCCCTGGCCCATCTCCACCCCAGTCTCCCTCATATCACACCCTGGCCTCTAATGCAGACTTGCAAAGGCTCTCTGCAAGGACAGGGCCACATGGATGATCTATGAGCAGCAATGCCTAGCACAGTTCTGGGTACAAAAAAAACCCCTAACACTCCCCCACAAGCAGATGTTCGCATCCTAAGGCAGAAGCAACAGTATCACTCAAAACATATGCTCACAGCTGCAGATTCTGAAACACAGGGGAGGATGCTACCTCCTTCCTAACTGGGGTGTTTTCCCGTCAAGTAAGGTTAGGGGGGGGGGAACAGCATCTTTTTGATGCAATAACACATGGTGAATAGGGGAAACTCAAGCTACACTCAAAATGCTTGCTATCCAGGAAGTCCTAGTCAGGGTTCCCCCCCCCCTAGTGAATGAATGAATGATTCAACTTCCTTGCAGATGATTCAAAGCTAGGACAAGCAAGAGAGGAGGACAGTTGCATCATTCACACCTAACAGTTCCTTCGCCCATTTCAGTAGGTGCCACCTCCAGAGCCACCGATTGGCCCTGCAGCAAGGAAGAGGCAGCAACCCGAGAAGCCGGAAGCTCCTTTGCATAATCCCCTCTCCACCCCCATATTGTATTTGCCTGCAAAGCTGCTGTCGCCTCCTTCGGTAGGGTGGGGGCACCCAGCATCCCCTTGCAGAGTGTCAGTCACTGCCTTATCTAGAGGACGCTGGCTATGTTTGCATCACGCTTTTATTAAAATGTTTGCACACTATGAGAATGCAAGCGCACAGGAGTGTGAGAAAGACCATCCCCCCCTTGAGGCTAGAGCAGTGCGGTTTTAAAACGTACACTGCATCTGCGCAACCTCCTCCCTGCAGAATACTGCCCTGTTTAACTTGCACGTTTAAAAACCTCCAGGGCTCAAGGCACACCAAGGTCTAGCCCTGGAACCTTTCCCAAGAACTCAGGGGGTGGGGCTTTATGCAACTCCGTCTCCCTCAGCTTAGCCTCAGTGCTCCTATCTGTAAACTGGGCGGTGTCAATACTGTCCCTACTTTACAGGGCTGTTGGTAAGGACTGCAAGCAAGGCAACACACATTACTTTGAAACACTCATTGAGTGATACGTCAGTGCCAAGAGGACCCTGGAGCATGTGCAGAGTGCATGTTTTCCTCGTCCCTGAGTAAACAGATTTGAACCATGTGCTTTAACATAGCATCCCTCCCAGTCTGGTCAGAACACCTGCACATCTAAGTATAGACATGAAGCGCAGCCAGACAGAAGCTTTCGAGGCTCATATACGCAGCAACAAGTAAACAGATACATTACATATGTTCAGCAGGAGATAATCTCAAACTCCCTACAAGACCAATGATGCAGGAAGCCAGATCTGCTAATTCAACATTTGAAGACAGCACTGCAAGATCCAGCAGGGCACCCCACACTTTGAGCTCAGACGTCCTAAGCTGGCAACGTACCTTTATTGCTGGCACCCTTGCCACTTTGGCACACTTTTAACTGGCTAACTGTGGCATGCGTAAAAACAGCAGAGAGGAAGGATGCCAAGAGGAGGCATCCTCAGTGGCTGCTTAAGCCTCACCCCCATGGGAGTGGCAAGCGGCCCAAAGGTTTTTGCTTTGTTTCTCCAGCCTTCTCCAACCTGGTGCCCTCCAGGTGTGTTGGACTACAACTCCCAGCAGCCACAGGATCATACACTCATGCTGGCTGGAGCTGGTGGGAAGCGTAGTCCCGACACATATGGAGGGTACCGGATTGGGATGGCTGCACTACTCCATTTGTTTTGCAAGGTGACATTCATAGAACCACAGAACTATAGAGTTGGAAGGGCCCCCAAGGGTCATCTAGATCAACCCCCTGCAACGCAGGAATCTCAACTAGATCATACGTGACAGGTGCTTTAAAACCTCCAAGGAAGGAGAGTCCACTACCTCTAGTGGAAGTCTGTTCCACTGTCAAACAGCTCTAACTGTCAGAAAGTCATTGTTCGATTGGACTTATCCCCAAGTAAATGTGCAAAGGAATGCAGCCTTAAAAAGTGTTCTTTGTGTAAGGAAGAGTCTCTGCACTTTGATAAATAATAAAACTGTATTTTATAAATAATCCCACAGTTCTGTATGCTGTGCATTTTGAAAACAAACTTCTATTATGTCACCTAACGCAGCAACTTTTAAAAAGTTTATAGAACCTTACTGGGGCAGCAGGGGAGGTTTTAGTTACAAAATTTTGCTGGTAATGAGCGGCTCCTTCAGTCCCTAAATTTTAGAAGTTCCCACTATGAACAGATAAAGCGAGACCAAGTCACTGTACACAGAAGCCATTTTAAGATGAGAGAGAGAGATTCATTATCTTCCACATAGTAACTTATTTGTGTACAGTATCTCTCTTTCTAGGCCTGCACAGGACCCAAATTTGTCACTTTCAAGACACATAAGAAGTTTTTTAAAAATCATCAGACTGCTTGGGAAGAAGAGAAGACGGTGGCAATATCAGAACTCACTAGCAGGATTCTGAGTGAAAGATAGGGGTTATCAGCACAGAGCAAAGCAGTAGCAGAAAACGCGTCAAGGAAAGGAGTGTGTTTGTGTGTAATGCGTAAGTGACTTGACTCCACCTCCCTCCCTCAAATTGGCAAAACAGAATTCTTCCTACAGTCAGAAGCCCACTCAGAAACAGCGTCCCTCCCCCCCAAAAGATACACAAATGCATGGTGTTGCCTTGCACTGAGTCAAAGAACATTGAAGAAGAAGAAGAGGAGTTTGGATTTGATATCCCGCTTTATCACTACCCGAAGGAGTCTCAAAGCGGCTAACAATCTCCTTTTCCCTTCCTCCCCCACAACAAACACTCTGTGAGGTGAGTGAGGCTGAGAGACTTCAGAGAAGTGTGACTAGCCCAAGGTCACCCAGCAGCTACATGTGGAGGAGCGGAGATGCGAACCCGGTTCCCCAGATTAGGAGTCTACTGCTCTTAACCACTACACCACACTGGCTCTCAGTGTGTCCAAACAGCTTGGTACTGCCTACTCCAGGGGTAGGCAACCTCAGGCCCGCAGGCCGGATGCGGCCCAATCACCTTCTCAATCCAGCCCACGGACGGTCCAGGAATCAACGTATTTTTACATGAGTAGACTGTGTCCTATTATTTAAAATGCATCTCTGGGTTATTTGTGGGGCCTGCCTAGTGTTTTTACATGAGTAGAATGTGTGCTTTTATTTAAAATGCATCTCTGGGTTATTTGTGGGGCATAGGACTTTGTTCATTTTTCCCCCTTCAAAATATAGTCCGGCCCACCACATGGTCTGAGGGACAGTGGACTGGCCCACGGCTGAAAAAGGTCGCTGACCCCTGGCCTACTCTGACGGGCAGCAGCTTCCCAAGGTTTCAGGGAGAGGGAGGTATTCCTCTGCCACACCACTCTCACGTAACATGCCAGGGACAGAACACAGTGTTATAAGAAAACAAGATAATGTGTGCTTGCAAAGCAGGAACTCTGCACATGAGCCTCTGTTACAGTCCCTCCAGGAGGAAGGAAGCTGCTCTTTTCTTGCTTGATTTCATGCATGAGAGTAAAATGGAAGCCAAAGCTCACACAGCTCTTCGTTTCAGCAACCTCCCATTAATAAATAAATAAATAAATCTTGTTTTGCCATATTCAGCACTGAGCATTTAACGATTGTTGGGCAAGGTAGCCAGCCCAGCGTAGTCAAACAATGCAAGCAACAAGTTCCCTAAAACCACAAGAGGAACGGGGTGGGGGTGTATTAAGCCAAAGCAGCCCCCCATCTGCCTCCCAATGGTGTTTTTTTAAAAGCAATAGAATAACTGCTTCCTATTGGTTATAGAGTCTTCTGCAATATGGCCGTTTGTAGATGGGACAGTGGAAGAATCTACCTTTGAATGTGGTAGCCTCTCCTTCCTTAACTTTGATTCAACAGAAATTGGTCAAATCTGCTGGCTGTCCAACAACTGCTTCTTACACGTGATCCTCTTTCAGGAGCTTCCCCCACATAGGGACCCACATCCTTTCCAGGGCGCCATGAATGAGGAACCAAAACAGTACCAGAGCCGGATGAAAGAACTGATGCAATGCAGGGTTCTGAAACCAGGAACGGAAGCCAGAGAAGAATCCCAACAGCTAGGAAGGAGCGGAAAATACGGCATACTGTACTAGATAGGTGTAAAAAAAAAATCAAAATCAAATGGAAGAGCAAGTAAGGAGGCTAGTTGCAGTGATAGTACACCCATAAAGTAAGGTGATGCTGCAGAATGGCAGAAAAGCAGAAGGCCTCAGCAAAAGATTAGCCTACTAAGAGGGTTTGCATCTACCACAACAGACAACAGGAAACTGAACTTGTGCAGTGGGTGCAGGTAGGTAGCCGTGTTGGTCTGGATCGAAGTAAAATAAAAAAATTCCTTCAGTAGCACCTTAAAGACCAACTAAGTTTTTATTTTGGTATGAGCTTTCGTGTGCATGCACACTTCTTCAGATACAGTGAAATGGAAGTTTCCAGGCACTTATGTAGAGAAGGGGTGGGGAGGGGTGGGGATGGGGAGGGGGGATCACTCAGAAGGGTGGTGGAAATGGGTGATTGACTGACTGATAGCTGTTGATGACCGCAAACGACTGCAAATGGTTTTGCATGAAAAAGCAAGGGTTGAGATGGCTGAAGATCGCTTATCATGTATAATGAGATAAGAATCCGATATCTCTGTTCAAACCAGGTCCCTCCATGGTTTTGAGCTTGGTGATAAGTTGCAATTCAGCAACTTCTCTTTCCAGTCTATTTCTGAAATTCTTTTGTAGTAAGACAGCTACTTTGAGATCTTGTATAGAATGTCCTGGGAGATTGAAGTGTTCTCCTACTGGTTTTTCTGTCTTCTGGTTCCTGATGTCAGATTTATGTCCATTTATCCTTTGGCGTAGGGTTTGGCCTGTTTGTGGGTGCAGTTGCTGTTTTGGGGTTGTTGTTTTTATGAAGACAGGTTGCCTGCCTTTCCAAGAAATGCAAGAACAGGTTTTGCAGGCAGTGGGTTTTGGAAGCCCACTCATTTATAGGAATTGGTCAACGGAGGAAATCTCCATGGAAAAATGGAAATGAGAAAGCCCAATGGTTCTCCAGGAAAAAAGTATGCCATGGCTCGGTGGTAGGGCATCTGCTTTGTACCCAAAAGGTCCCAGGATGAAGCCCAAGAATGTCACAGACCCTGCAGAACAGTTTCTAGGCAGTGCCACTGATCCTGAGCTAGGTAGATTAATTGACTTGACTCTGCATGATGCATCTTCCTCCGTAGCAATGCTTCTTTTCACGTAAGAGGCTTGATCACTTTTGTATGGTCGACGTCAGGGGCTTTTCAACTCCCCCACCCCCAAGACCAGCAGAAAATTGCTGAGGGTCTTGGTGGACCAGTTAATAATTTGTCTGCCTGTTACAGTGGTACCTTGGTTTAAGAGCAGCTTAGTTTATGAACAACTTGGATTAACAACGCTGCAAACCCGGAAGTAGGTGTTTTGGTTTGTGAACTTTGCCTTGGAAGCAGAACATGTCCCGCTTCCTGTTGAGTGTGTTGAGTCCCCTGCTGCTATGGGAAAACACGCCTTGGTTTAAGAACGCTTTAGTTTAAGAACGGACTTCCAGAATGGATTAAGTTCGCAAACCAAGGTACCACTGTATAGCAACTGTAATGTGCTATGCTAAAATGCTGCATGCTTTTAAACTGTATTTTTATGCATGCCATCTGAATGAAACTCACATGATGGTCCACGGATCACATTATGAGAATCGCTGGTCTACACCATGTGGCAAGGAAGCCAACACTATGAGCTACCAAAAGATGTCAGATACTTCTGAAATTCGGTCAGACTTGCCACAGTCTTCACCACCTTTGTAGCATCTTGTGGGTGTTCGCTCAGAGTACTGTTTACATCCCAGATTTGGAGCTGGCTTCTGCTCTTAAATGACTGCTTAACAGCTCTTACTGCTATGCTTCTTTTAAAATACGAACACATGTCTCACTCGCAGGGTACAGTATCAGAAGAAGTATCGCTTCTCATCTCTCATGCACATATGAGTGAATGCTTATTTGAAGCTGCCGCATGCCATTTGGAGTTTTCAGTAAGTATTTCCATTTCAGAACAAAAATCTGCTGCCTCGTTTAGATTGCAGAGTAACCTTTCAGTTTGGTGCAGGTGGTGCTGTGGGTTAAACCACTGAGCCTAGAGCTTGCCGATCAGAAGGTCGGCAGTTTGAATCCCCGCGACGGGGTGCGCTCCTGTTGCCCGATCCCTGCTCCTGCCAACCTAGCAGTTCAAAAGCACGCAGTGCAAATAAATAGGTACCGCTCCGGCGGGAAGGTAAATGGTGTTTCTGTGCGCTGCTCTGGTTCGCCAGAAGCGGCTTAGTCATGCTGGCCACATGACCCGGAAGCTGTACACCGGCTCCCTCAGCCAGTAAAGCGAGATGAGAGCTGCAACCCCAGAGTCGTCCGTGACTGGACTTAACGGTCAAGGGTCCCTTTACCTTTACCTAACCAGTTGGTTTAAAGTGTTTATTTTTTTATGAGCGATTTGAATTGATTTGTGAACTAAACACTTCAGTTGTGGCATTAGAGAGAAAACCGACCAATGTTAGGAAGCACACCAGAGATTAAAAGGTTGGACCTTCCATCCCAGCAAGTACAAGTTCTAGGAAGCTGCAAGACCCCACACTCTGCTTTGCTGTACAACTGTCCCAATATATTAACTTTGTTTTCATCCCTTGTGACCCAGTTTATAAATGAAGGAATATGCAGCTGTCCCATACGGGGATTGAACCTGCAACCTTGGCGTTATCGGCACCATGCTCTAACCAAATGAGCTATCAATGAAGGTGACTGAATCTCATTAGCCAGCTTGCGAAGCTAAAACAACCGCATTTCCACTTTGCTAGCCTCACCTTGGTAACTTTGCCAAAAGAAGAGGCTTCTTCATCCCAGGCCCAGTGTTATTCATTATCTATCATTTAGAATAGATAGCAAAGGATGCTTCCTACACTGTAAACATACTCAGGAAACAGCAAATCTTCTCACAGCCACACAGTGAATGAGAGGAGCCTGTATTCCTATGATCTGAAGCTCCACTTCCGAAAGGACAAAAAACCCACCCCCACCAGGATGGGTAGTTATGGAGCGTGTCCTTCCACAGAGGCTAGGGAGCCTGATGTCAGGAAAAGCAAGTGGTGCTTTTGCAAACACAGCGCAGCTGTAATTGAGCGAGGGTACTGAACCATTTCTGCAAGCCAAAAAACCAAAGGCAGGTCTGATATGACCACACTTCATAGCTTGGAGTAATTGCAACAGACAAATCTGGTTAAGTTTGGTGGCCAAAGGGATTAAGAAGCTTGAGCCAGACACCTGAAGTTGAAAAAGCAAGGAGAGTTGAAAGCAGGTTATGCATTTCCACAAGATGCAGGCGGAAGAAAAATATGCTGCTACCAAGAGGCACTCAGTGAAACAGTGAACACTAGACCCCTCTTGGGGCATGCAGCAAGACTGTCTTGACTTGCAGCTCAATGAGAAAGCTCTATCCTGCATCCCTATGCTCCACACATTACTGGGCTGTAGACTGAGGCACAACAGGGGTTCCCCAGATGACTGCAGCTTGGTTGATGCAGGGAGAGATGGTCCTTCAGGTAGCATAGTAACAAGCCAAAAAGATTGTGGCAAGGTAAGCTCTTCTTACCTTGGGACGTGGGTGGCGCTGTGGGTTAAACCACAGAGCCTATGGCTTGCCGATCAAAAGGTCGGCGGTTCGATTCCCCGCGACGGGGTGAGCTCCTGTTGCTCGGTCCCAGCTCCTGCCAACCTAGCAGTTCGAAAGCACGTCAAAGTGCAAGTAGATAAATAGATACAGCGGGAAGGGTAAATGGTGTTTCCGTGTGCTGCTCTGGTGCGCCAGAAGCAGCTTTGTCATGCTGGCCACATGACCTGGAAGCTGTACGCTGGCTCCCTTGGCCAATAACGCGAGATGAGCGCTGCAACCCCAGAGTCGGTCACGACTGGACCTAATGGTCAGGGGCCCCTTCACCTTTTTAAGCTCTTCTAGGAGATGAGGTGAGTGGTCAAGGCAGCACCACACAAAGAAAGATAAACGCAAGACAAACAGGAGTCAGGCACCTACAGCATCAAAAAGCATTCTTAGAGTAGAGGTTGGCAACTGGCAGCCCTCAAAGCAAAACTGTTCTTGGACTGGAACCATTTGGCACCCAAACCTCTAAACGTTTTTTTCTGGCCTGCTTAACCATATTTCTTGAAAGGAGAGGAGGAATCCACGTCTCACATGTTCCTCTCTTCCTCCCCATTGGTGGCAAGAGGGTGGCAGGGAGACAAAAAGGCCACTTTGGGGGGTCCTGACCAAACACACATAAATAACCTAGTTAAAAACCAGGACCCTAGGAGATTACTGGCTTGCAGTGGGAAAGCTCACATCTCCAAGGCATCAGTAGCAAATGGGCACTGCTGCAGGTGGTTATGTTGATGCAAAACCCTTCAGGATCTGGAGGGCAGCTCTCAATCAGGGGACGCCTGGTCCAGCCAAGCAGCTAAAGGACCAATGCTCAGAGTCAACTGAGCCCCTAATATGGTCAAAGCAGCACCATTGCTCCCTGGAAACGCACAAATATTTATGATCCTCAGTGTAGCGGAGCAAGCACTGAGCCACCACACAAGCCCTGAATTGTGCAAACAGGGGAGATTACGGGTGCAACTTGGATCCTGCCTCTGCAGAGAGGCATGAAAAGCACGTTAAGAGAGTCAGGTTGAAAAAGTACAAGAAAGGGGACTGTTTGAGAAGTTGCTCCCAAGTACAAACTTTGAATGCAGGTAGGCAGCAAAAGACTTGAGGGACTGAAGGTGTGTGTGTGTGTGTGTGTGTGTGTGTGTGTGTGCTTGTGCGCCTATCTACAAGGAGGTGCTAAGTAATGTTGGGGAGGGGGAAAGGAGAGAAAAACAGAGAGAGCTCAGCTTACACTACATTTCTTGGGGAGCCCAGGGCTTTCAAGAAACCAACGAACACAGAAGCACTTAAGTTCTTTTGCAATAAAACTAAATGGTCTCATCCCACCTTTCCTCCAAAGAGCTCAGGGGTATCCCATTTTATCCTCACAACAACCCTGCAAAGTAGGCTAGGAGCTGAAGGAGACATACTCAAGGCCATCCAGAGAGCTTCGTGGGTGAATGGAGATTTGAACTCAACTCTCCCCTGCAGAATCAAGAGATTTGAGAGCACTGAATAACTTTAATAAATAAATAACTCAAATCCAAACTTCATCCGCTACACCGGACTGCCACTTGGTCAGGTGTGCTCTGGTGTTCAAGTTACTTCAGTCCACTCTCACTTTTGCACAGATATGATAAAGGCAATCAAACTCAAAATAATAACACTTACTTGTATGTTTCCCCCCCATGCAATTAAAACTATTTAGTTTAATTAATTCAATGAAATTGATGAGCGTAATGCACTGATACAAGCTTTTTGATGTCTGATAGTCATTTGCACTTCCAGTGCCCCCTGCCTTAGTGCTCCCCCCAGGTAATCCCATTGCCCCCCTGGAAGCAGTTCCTAGCCACTGGTCTAGACCCCCTTTTTAAAGCCATCCAAGCTGGTGGCCACAGCTACATCTCAGGGGAGCGAGTTGCATGACTTAACTATGGCACTGGGTGAAGAAGCTCCTCTTAACTTTGATTTAGAACCCTGAAGTCTGTTTTGCTCCTTGAAAAGGGAAGGTCCCGGCAAGCAGACTTGTGACGGATGGATTTACCAGCAGCGCCGAGAGCTCTGGAAGAACGTCCTGGATTTCGAAAGTATAAACAGTGCAATCTTTAGCGTTTGCCATTTATCATCGTCTGCTCATCCAATTGGAGCGAGGAAAAGATATACTGCAAATATAAAGCAGCCAATTCTAAGCAGTTGGAGCAAACATTTCTCAAGCGAGCCAAACCCTCTGGATCAAAACTGTTTCCCTCAAGTGCTTTGAACCCTTTGCCCTAGATTTGCTCCCACCCTGGGCAAAAAAAGCTGGCTTTGTTGAAGGCAAGGAAGATTTCAAAGGTGCGTTCACACGAAACCATCTGGAGCACAGATCAAAACATTTCTGAAGCTCAGTTTTGCAAAACTCTCCTCTCCCTCCCGATGATATGTCAGAGCTGGGTCAGCAACTGGCAGCCCCTGGGCACAATCCTGCCCAAGTAAAAGCCACCAGCTAGCCTCCCTAAAGACATAAAACACACTCTCATTCCTGTGTAGCCAGCGGCCAGCCAATTCTCCCACCCAGGCAGCTGTCTGCCATCTTTATTATTGTTCAGCCAAGCCACCAAGTGGCCGGGCAGGGGGTGGGGGAGGTGAAGCAAGCCTTGAACTGGAAAGAGAGGAGAGGGGGGGAAACCGGAGAAGTCACGTGCCTAGTTGCTGGGCAACCACACAATTGTCTCCCATTGATTCCTGTTAGAATCCAGCAGCAATGTGGGACCATGAGGGGTTGCCTGGCAACAGCACGTGACACCCCTCCTCCCCTACGTGCGTCTCTCCCCCCCACCCCACCCAGTCTCCATTTTCGCTTTAAGGCTTGCTGAGCTCAGCCATGCCTGCCTGCGAAGTACCTGGCACTAAAATGGCAGAAGTCAAAAGAGAGCCTCCGCCACCATGTCGCATGGTCCAGTGCGAGGCTGGCCCCTGCTCCCAACATGGCAGGCAGCACCTGCAGAATCCCCAATGGAGGCAAGTTTCCCTGAATGAGACTTGGGAATGAGGCTTGGGAGCTGATCACTCCCACAAAGCTCTGTGCAGGAACAGAGTTTAGGAACAGCGAGAGATTGGGAATCTGATTGACCCCAGCGACAAAAGCTGAGGCTGCTGAAGAGGCAATCTTGGCTGTGAGTCCTGGAAGACCTGCTCCCTCTCCTGTAGGCCTTTTCTACCTGGCCTGGGAGGGTGGGGCCAGGACTGACTCCAGCTACAAAAGCTGAGCCTGCTGAACACTCTTGGGCTGGGGGGGGGGTGTTGTTGCTGTTGGTTTTTTACATCTTTGTTTTAGATCTTGGGATTTATGTGGAGATGGTTCGGTTGTGTATTTTTAATGTTTTATTTACCTTTTATGACTCCTTTGGGTTAGGTTGTGGTTATGTATTTTTGCCATGCTGTAAGCTGCCTTGAGAATATTTTGAACAGCGGAAAGGCGGCATGCAAATAAAATGATGTATGTAATTTTCTAGAGGGATTCTAAGATTGATTGCTGCCGCTTTGGACGGCGCTGACGGGTGTGGGTGGCTTTAAATGGAGAACTCATGACAGACAAAAGAAGCTATGCATAGCTACTAGCTGGATTAGGACCTGGGAGACAAGGGTTCAAATCCCCACTTGGACATGAAGCTCGCTGGGTGTCTTAGGGCCAGTCACTGCCTCTCAGCCTAACCTACCTTGCAGGGTTGTTGTGAGGATTTAAAAAAAATGGTATATGAATGCGATAAATAAATACTATAAATGCAAATGGGCATGTTTGGCCTCCACTTGTCCCTGAACACCAGTCACTGCAGTTGCAATTTCTCCTGCAATGGAAAAGGTCATTGTTTGCCTGTTCGGATGATCATGGCAGAAGGCGGTGATCCAAAGCACACTTACATGGAGGAGAGTTACCCTCCCAAGTAACACTTATCAGATCAAGGTCTTAGCACTGGCTCCAGGCCAGCACCTCCCCTCCTCCTAAAGCTCTTGGGAGGCCAGAGTGTGTGGCTGGAATCTCTGCCTTTCAAATTTTCAGTCTAGGAACAGGTAATGGTAGGGTTGAAATAATCCCTCTGAGCCACATCATGGTTAACTCAAGCATGTATATGGACGGGGAACAGGGAGGGAAGGAGGACCACATCAAAAGGCACCAATTAGCAGGGATCTAGTAACCTCCCAAAGCAAAAGAAAAGATATAGAAGGGTTTAACCAAAAGCTTCAGGAAAAAAAGCCAGCCAGCAGCTCACTCCAAGTACCCTAAACTCAGACCTTGTGAAGTTAGAAAACCATTTTTACTTGACGTACATTAAAAGCTTCTGTACCAGGAAGAGGTTAAGTCAGGATAGCAACTAGATTCTAAATTGTGAACCTATTTGATGTTGCTACGCAAGATAATCCAGGCAGGTGTCAAACAAAAAACCTTGCATCCAAATACTGCACAACCTGATGCTGAGTTTGCTGCTTCCAGACAATCCAGGTATTTTCAGCTGTGCTCAACCCAAGAAGAGGCTCATCTGCACACACTATTGACCCCCCCCCCCGTGAAAGTGCCCCCAAGTTACCATTTTCTTTTCTCCCCCAAGTTACCACTGGGCCTCAAGGTGACATGTGGAGCCAGTAACATCTAGAAGGCAGGGACCAGACTTAGATGGCAGAGCACTTGCTGTGCATGCAGAATGCCTTGGGCCAATCCCTGGCATCTCCAATTAAATGAATCAGGTATCAGGTGACAAGTAAGGCACAACCCTGGAGAGCTTACTTGTCAGATCAATCAATATTTGGCTAGAATATGGACAAATAGGCTGGACTGGGATAAGGCAGCTTCCAATGTACCTCTCTCCCATACACACACACTCCAATGTTGTGGACAACATCATTAAGCAAAGATGGAAAGCTGATGCTCCCGCATTTTATATAGAAAACATTCCTGTAAACAAGGAAGGGAATGCAAGGTAAGTATGATGAGGCAGGTGGAATCTGCCCTGCCTTATGGGTGTGAAAAGTAAGAAGCTTATATTTATAGTTAAGAATTTTTGCTGGGCTGCACCAAGCAAGGCCAAGCTACCCCACCAATAGTGCCAAAATCAAAACAAGCATCAAGCCAAGGGGAGGTTTTGCTCTTGGTGAAACCACTTGTGCAGTTTTCAAATTCCAAAACACTCCTCCCCTTGGTTGCTTCAGACTAAGTGCCCTGGGGCGAGAGGAGAGAAGAGGAGACTCTACCCCAATGGAGCAAGTGCAATTTGAAATTAGAAGCCCCATGAATGTTTAATGCTTATTTAGCGCCAGTCAAGGCAAAGCAGGTGCCATACAGGCCCCATCGTCATCTGATGAAATTCTACTTGTGACATCACACCTTACAGGGTATCACAGGGCTGTGACCCCCAAACGGTCATATTTTTCACTGTTGCCCCTGTACTTTGGGATGTGAAGCCACATTGTAAAGACAGACTCTGCTTTAATTTGACTCATCTCTATATGTTTTTATACTACTGTTTTACCGGTTCTTTGTAGTATTTTCCTTTTCAGTGATACGGTTATGGTATCGTACAGTGCTTGGATATTTTATAAATGCTTTGGAATTAAAATAAGTGACAGGTATAGCCTCCGCAGCCAGACACAGGCCATGAAGTATGCAAGGCAAAATGAATTGGGGAGAGGAGAAAGGTTGCAAAATGACAGATGGCGGGAAGCCAAGGGAATTAAGAGGGAGTGGCAATGTACACGCAAGGGGAGACTTAAAAGCACTGTTGACTCCTCCACGGAACACAATTTGCCCTGAGCTATCTATGCACAAGGTTAAGCCGGGAGGAGTGTAAACAATAACAGCCTGCATCTCTTGGATCCTACTGAAAATCCTCCATGGACAGAAAGGGAGAAACAAAAGTAAACACAGTGAGGCACAATCTGGACTCTGCCATCAGCCAGGTAATCTAGAGAGCCACTGGGAGGCTGCGCTTTCTGCTTCCCAGGAAGAACATGAGGGCAAAAGGGAGACCAACTGGGCCCCCATCCCTTGCCCAGTGAAGGAGCAGCTGGTCCAGGGCTTACTTTCCTCTGCCCTACCCATTTTTTTCCTTTTGTATCATGTCTGCTAGGCATGTGTGCCTGCACGATCTTTTAATATATGTGCATGGCAACATAAGAAGCTGCCTTATATCAAGTCACACAATTGGCCCATCTAGCTCTGCACTGTCTATATACCGTGTTTCTCATAGTATAAGACACGTCTTATATTTATTTTTTCCTCAAAAAACACACACTATGGCTTATTTTCAAGGGATGTCTTATTTTTTCCTCCTCCTCCTGCCGCGGCCGGCATTGCTGCTGCGCCTATCACTATGTCTTATTTTTTGGGTATGGCTTATATTCCTTGAATGCTTAAAAATCCTGCTATGCCTTATTTTATAGGTATGTCTTAAAATATGAGAAACAGGGTATTGGCTGGCATTGACTCTCCCTGGAAGTGTCAGGGATTGAACCCTTTGGATGCAAAGAATGAACTCTGCTTCTGATCCACCAGTTTTAAAAATTTAGGTGCTTAATAAGCTTATTATGCAATACTTCTAAAAACAATAGATTAACAAAACAGCAACAGAACTAAGAACAGTTCTTTGCCAATAGGGAAAAGGCACATTTGCTAGGAAATGGAAATACTATAGGCATGGGGAACCCTAGATATTGTTGGACACCAACTCCCATCAGCCCCAACCACACACAGCCAACAGTCAGGGATGATGGGAGTTGGAGTCTCCCAATAACTGGGAGGGCCACAGGTTCTTCATACTTCAGGTAAAGGATCCATTCAGAAAACAGCTACCGTAATCCACAAGTCAAGTCAGGTAAGAGTTTTAACTCAAATCAGTTCCAACAAAATGCATCTGTAGCACATTTACACCACAGTCTCTCACGCAGCTGCTACTACAGCTCCCAAGATTCTCTAGAGGGAAAATGTGCTTTGAATGTACAGTGTTTAAATGACTCTTTAGATAAATAGCAATACCTACTTTGCTTGTGGAGGAGGCATCTACACCTCGTCCATGAAGGACAAGGGTATCGGCAGCTCCTAGCCACCACGAGCCGCTGTGATAACAGGATGCTGGACTACTAGACAGACCCTTGGGCCTGATTCATCATGGTGGTTCCTATCAGAGCCAGCTATTGGGCAAGTGGAGAAATAGCAAAAAGAGTAAACAGAAAACTTCATAAACACACAAGTCACCCAAAGAATGATAAGATAAGAGCTAAATTTCTGGATCAGAAATACACACACACAATTTCTAAAATATTGATTTTTTTCATGGCAAGGAGATCTCTTCTCTGGGGCCAAGTGAAACTGGGACCACATACATACAAGATGAAAGTGGAACCAGCTTTTGATAATTGTGGCTCTTCCTCTTCAGAAACACTACCTGCCAGGTAAAAAAAAAAGGTATGGTATATTTTCCAGTCTTTTTTCTTTTAAAAAAAATATTTAATCATTTTTTCAATACAAACATCAACCGCAAAAGACACATACAACCATAATAACAATAATAACACAATTTGACAATTCAGATTTGAATACACTGATATACCTATGACTACGCCATTTTAAACAATATTTTCCCACCTTTCTCTCCTCCCCCTACTTCCCACCACTATCCACCTTATTGCTTAAATATTCATTCCAGATTTCTTCATATTTATCCATTCTTATTTTGCGTCAACATGCAGTTCATTCATATGTAGCTAATCTGTCCATATTAATCCAATCCATGTGGTCAAAGGAATCTTTTTGCGGCTCTTCCAATTCATCAAAACAAGTTTTTTTTGCTTCTCATATAGCACGGTACATCCATTTTTTTTGATCCCATGAAATCTCCCACGTTTCCGTAATATAATTTAGAATTAAACTCAGTTCCCCTAAATAAGAATTTCTTTTTATTACTCTTGCTATAAATATCCTCACCTCGCACGAAAATGATCTCATCATTGGGCAGTCAATCAACATATGTGCCGGTACTAAGTTAGCATTTTTACTCCCACATCTCCAGCAGTTGTCTGCACTTGTTATTTTCTTCTGGTATAGTTTTGCTGGAGTCCAGTGGACTCTGAATATTATTTTCTGTTGACTAAGCCTTAGTCTTAGATCCATAGAGGCTATTTCTGTTGATTTTATACTTGACTCCCAGTGTTTTTGACAGAATCTAGAGGGGGGAGGCACTAAGAGTCAAGGAAACATTATTTCCCTAAGAACAGTCCTCTAAAGCAGAGGGTGGGGATCTTGCTGAGCCCTCACCCCCAGATGCTGTCTCTGCATATTCCAGACCCCATCATCTCTGACCACTGAACATGCTGGTTGCTGCTATGGCAAATGGGACTTGGAGTCCAACGAAACCTGGCAGGCCACAGCAGGATCTCCTGCCCCCTCCTCCAAAGAAAAATGCCCCTCCATACCCCTTCATCTTGTTTTCCATAAAAGCCTGAACTGCACAAAATGCAACTTTCACAGTGGCTAATTCATTCTACTGAGTCTCCGCCCCCCGCCCCCTTGTTATTCCGGCTCTCCCTGAGTCACAGGGCCGGCTCTACAAGTCAAACCTCACCTGACGGCGGCAACATGTGCTGAGGCTCCGACACACACACATTCCCGATTTCCAAGCACCCTCCATTACTACCAACGTCTCCCGATTACTGGTAGCGTTTAAGGAATTATTGCTATTTACTATACAGGGTTGCATCTATCCGAGTTCTATTCAGATTAAATTAATGAACCAAAATTAGGCATATCTATTAACTTCAGTGGGTCTACTCCAAGTAGGACGCCACTTTGCTTATAAAACTTTGGCGTTTCGCACCATGTTCTCTGTTTAACCAACGAATGCCTTAAGATTTACCAGCTCTCTCGCTTCGCCACCACAGCACCCAACCGAAGAGACCTCCTTAGTCCCAGGAGGCCATTTTTTATATACCGGGTCCTCCCTCGACTTAGGAGGCCGGTCCTCCTCAGCGCCCCAACCGCGAAGGACCCCCCTGGACCGGCAACAACTGCGCCCCGAGAAGCCCCTTCTCCCACCCCCCACCCCCCACCCCGAGTTAGGCACCTGGGCGGTGTCAGAAATGGCACCGGCCACGTGCTCAATGCAGCCCACTGCTCTAGCTCCCTCCCCCCGCCCCGTTTTCCGAAAGCGAGGCTCACTCAGCACTTCTCCCGGCGTGCCCCTGAGCGCGTACAGAGTGCCTCCGAGGGCCGCGCGCGCCAGGCAAGGATACTCACGGACACAGAGGCAGGCGACGAGCTTGGCGGCGCCGATGGGGACCGGGCAGGCGGGGAAGATGGGCTTGAGGAGGTAGGTGGCGAAGACGAAGGCGACGATGTACTGCGAGGAGGGCCGGATGATGAGCAGCTCGATCCAGAGCTTGAGGAAGGCCGGCAGCGAGCCGTAGACCTCCAGCATGTAGGCGTAGTCGCCGCCCGACTTGGAGATGGTGGTGCCCAGCTCGGCGTAGCAGAGGGCGCCCACGATGGAAAAGACGCCGCAGGCCGCCCACACCACGAGCGACAGCCCCGGCGAGCCGGCCTCCTTCACCACCCCCGTGGGCGTCACGAAGATGCCCGAGCCGATGATGGTGCCTACGATGATGGCCACGCCGTTGAGCAGCGTGATGTTGCGCTTCAGGGCCACGCCGGGCGAAGACGGGTCGTCGCCGCCGGCGCCCGGAGACGGCAGCGGCGCGCAGCCGTTCTCGTGAGCCTCCGGCCCCTCGCCGTTGCCCGCCGCCCCGGAGAGCATCTGCTTTTTCTCCTCCTCCTCCGGCGGCCCCGACGAGGCGGCCGAGCCGCGCTTCTTCACCACGCCGCTGGCGCCGGACATGGCGAGGCCGGCTTGGCAGATGGCGAGGCTGCTACTGCTGCTGTGGGCGCTGCCGCCCGCGGAGAGCCGAGATGGCCGCTCCCCCGAGCCCGTTTGCGCCACACGAAGCTCCTCGCTCGCTCGCTCGCTCGTCGGTCCCGGCACGAGCAAGGCGCGCGACACACCAGCTCCCTTCGCCGCCTTTGGCGCCCTGAACGGCGGCGCCCTCTTCGCGGTCCCTTTTTATGGTGCCCCCTGCTGGGGGGTGGGGAGAATGAATGAGAGGCCCGGCCCCTCCCCAACACGTGCTGGCCGCGCCAGAAAGAGGGGAGACGCGAGATCACCCCCGTTTGGCCGGGAGGAGGAAGGGCGCCCGCCGCCGCGCCTGACAGGAGCCCCAGAGAAGAAGCAGCGGGGCCGCGCGGGAAGGCACTCTGCGCATCCTGGCTGGCACCGGCCGCTTCAAGCCGGTTCTTGGTCGCCCCGCAGAGCCATTGCAAGGAAGGAAGAGGTGGCGGCGGCGGCGGCGGGGCTCCTTTGATCGGATGCAAAGAGCGCACAGCTCGGGGAAAGCGAGATCCCCGCGGGCCAAGCCGAAGGCAAGAGAGCGCCTTCTCCTGCCCTCTCAGAGCCCCAAGGGTAGCTTTACGCATGCACTGGGCGGAGACTGCTTACGCTGACAGGTGCTCTCCTTGCCTTTGCAAGGTTGCTTCCAAGCGCCTTAAGGCCTTGAAGGAACAGAAAGCCCCAGTGCAGCGCGCCAGCAGAAAGCAGCTTCCCAGCTGGCTGCCGCTTCTTATACAGTATACAGACGTTTCTTGCTGAGACATGGCTAACACGTTTTGCATGCTAAGGTAGATGTGCAAAGCCATTCTGACTGACCCAAAATGTGGAGACCATCCCGAGACAGTGCTGCTTGAATAGCATCATCGTTACACCATCATTTTCTTTTTCTTTTTTGCAGAGCTCCTGGCCAGTTTCCTTTCTTCAAATATCATCTATGGGCAGGTCTCAGCAGACTTTGAATTTTGGATCTTTGCTTGTGAGAGAATGGCTCGTCTCACCTTTTAAAATTTGTACAGAACTGAGTGAGTGAAGAATAGCAGCAGTGGCTGGTGCCCATTGGGACTGGCAGGAGAAGGCAGAGATGCCATCAGTTGGCAAAGCCAGGCCCT